>NW_015390331.1:47991-57568 GCF_001527695.2 Protobothrops mucrosquamatus | reverse complement strand
CAGCCAATAAATTTGGTAAATAAAAAAAGTAAATACACTGATCCGCTTAGAGACAAAACAAATGTAAACCAACACTCAATTCTTGGAAGAGAAACTTCCACAGAACTCCATCCTCTCTGAAGCCACTGACCATTTTCGCTCAGTGCATAACTGGGAGTCGGAGGAACTAGAACAAAGAAAATAATAATATTTGAGAAACTTGTGCTATTTTAGTTTTTCTAATAGCCTGCCATCGGCAATAGCTTGGCAACCGCTACCCCATTGAAAAACTGACTCCTTTGTTTCAGCTTCACAATTCCCCCCCTCCCCCCCCCACAAACACACACACACATTTTCCTGCCAAGAAAATGCAATTTTTCTCCCCTTCTCAGGACCTCTGAAGATAGTTTGAAGGATTCCTCTACCGAGTTGCTGGAACGCACAAATTGAAATTTAGCCGTCCTCGGGATCTCTTGCATCCTCGATTCTGTTGTGCGGTTTTCAGTGGCTTATCCTGTTCGGCAGCACGTCCTCACTATTTGCTGGCCCTTAGCTGTGAAAAGATGTATTTATAGCTGTGTTTGGACAGGGCAAGGATACAAAAGAAATAAAAATAAAAATCTCAGGCAAAATGGGAGAAATTGAAAGGGGGTGATGGGTAAAAAGACTGGGGAATTGTTGCATTTCTTTCTTTCTTCTCCTCATTCCCTTTGTTTGCCTTTCCCCTGCCAATTCAATTTCTCTCTTTTTTTTCTCTTTCTCTTTCACTTTCTTTCTCTTTCTCTCTCCTATCTATCATCTATCACCTCTTTCTCTCTCTTTATGTATCCTATCTAAATCTATCTATGTAACCTATATCTGTGTGTGTGTGTGTTTCTATCTCCTTTTTTCTCTATCTTTAATTATCTTTATCGCTATTATCTATCTATCTATCTATCTATCTATCCATCTATCTATCTATCTATCTATCCATCTATCTATCTATTTATCTATCATCCATCACTTTCTCTTTCTCTTTATGTATCCTATCTAAATCTATCTATGTAACCTATCTCTGTGTGTATGTGTGTTTCTATCTCCTTTTTTTCTCTATCTTTAGTTCTCTTTATCTTTATCACTATTATCTCTCTATCCATCATCCATCACTTTCTCTCTCTTTATGTATCCTATCTATATCTATCTATCTACGTAACCTCTCTATCTATCTATCTATCTATCTATCTATCTATCTATCTATCTATCTATCTATCTATCTATCTATCTATCTATCTATCTNATCCATCCATCCATCCATCCATCCATCCATCCATTATCTACCTACTTCCTCTCCCTATATCTGACTAAACCTTACTTAAACATATTTAAAAATGTTTTTTTTTTTAAAAAAAAATATTCTAAGTCATTTCAGACCTAAAGAAAATAATTTGTGTTGGGTTTTGACAAGGCAACATTTTGCCGCATGGAGAAATAGGGCTCCCGAAAGGACGGGGTCTGAAACATCAAGATGGCAGCCCAAGGTGATGCATTTGAAGCTACGACCGGGCCTTTGGGGCGGCCATGTTGTTGTTTTTTCAACCACAAGTAGTCCTCCATGTACGACCGCAGATGGAACCAGAATTTCCATTGCTAAGCTAGGTGATTGTTAAGTGAGTCTTGATGATTTTGCTGTCTTTTTTTGCTGAGGTTGTTAATTGAATCAGTGCGGTTGTTAAATGAATCACACACTCATGAAGCAAATCCAGCTTCCCCATTTGACATTGCTTGTCGGACGTTGGCTGGGGGGGGGGTCACAGATGGTGATCATGTGACCCCTGGGTCTCTACAACCGACATAAGTACAAGCCAGTTTCCAACTATCTACAGCAGAAGTCTTCAAACGTGGTCCTTTTATGACTTGTGGACTTCAACTCCCAGAATTCCTCAGCAAGGCACACTGGGATTTGAAGTCCACAAGTCATAAAAGGCCCAGGTTTGAAGACCCCTGGTCTACAGGAATGCTGCAATGGTCATAACTGTGGGGACCAGTTGCAAGTCACCTTATTCAATGCCGTTGTAACTTTGAACGGTTGCTAAATGAATGGTTGTAAGTTGAGGACTGCGTGTAAATCCTGCAGAGCCCCCTGGTCAGCAGCCAAAAGGAAGAACAGCTTGTGCACATTTATGTATGTATTTTGAAGATACTCTGTAAGCAAAGTTGTACACAAAGGAAGACACTCTCAGGATCTAAAAAGATTTTGACAGATTTCAACAATGGGCCCTCTCCGACAACATGAAATTTAATGTGGAGAAAAGCAAGGTTTTACACCTGGGCAGGAAACATCAAAGGTGAAAGTACAGACTAGGTGAGACCTGGTTCAAAAAGAGTAACTGTGAGAGGGATCTTGGGAGTCCCAGGGGATGATCCCTTAAACAATTTTTAAAGATTTTAATAATGTCACAGCTATAAATATTTGGTTTTAATTGGCTTTTAAAGGGGAAATGTTTTTGTGTTGTTTTAATGTGCTGTGAGCCGCCCTGAGTCCCGTGGGGAGAAGGGCGGCATACAAGTTAGTGTTAAATAAAATAAAAAAACATGAGCCAGCCGTGTGCGGCAGCAGCCAAAAAAGCTAATACAATCCTGGGTTGTATAAACAGAGGCATAAAATCAAGATCATGAGAAGTATTAGTACTACTTTATAAAGCCTTAGTAAGACCACACCTGGAATACTGCATCCAGTTTTGGTCACCACATTACAAAAAAGATGTTGAGACTTGGGAAAAATTCAGAGAAGAGCAACTAAGATGATCAAAGGCCTGGAGACTAAAACATATGAAGAACGGCTGCAAGATTTGGGTTAGGCTAGTCAGGGAAAAGAAGGACCAGGGGGGACATGATAGCTGTCTTCCTGTATCTGAGGGGCTGCCACAAAGAAAAGGGGTCACCTTATTTTCCAAAGCACCAGAAGGCAGGAGAAGAAAGCATGGATGGAAACTAATCAAGGAGAGAAGCAACCTGGAATTAAGGAGAAATTTCCTCACAGGGAGGACAATTAACCAAAGGAACAACTTGCCTTCAGAAGTTGTGGGTGCTTCATCAATGGAGATTTTCAAAAAGAAACTGGACAGTCATTTGACTGGAATTGTATAGGGTTTTCTGCTTGAGCAAGGGGTTGGACTAGAAGACCTCCAAGGTCCCTTCCAGCTCTATTCTGATTGATTGATTGATTGATTGATTGATTGATTGATTGATTGAGATAAGATGTTGCTGATTTACTATACAACCGTGGTGGTTTGTTTTTTTTTTCCAAAGTGTTCTTTTCCAACATTAGAAAAATCAAGTGAGGTCTGTTATATTCTAATACACACAGTTGTGCTCAGTGCTTTGTGCATTAGGGTAAAGTTTGTTTACAGCTACAAATATCAGAGAAAGCTGGATATGTTTGGAACAGAATTTCCAATATTTAAGGCAGAACAGAAATAATAACATTAGAGAACAATACCCAGATCTCTGTAATGTTTGTTTTGGCCAGAATTAAACTGATCTACAAGTCTCTGTTGTGGCTCTGTACAGGTAGTGCTTGACAGTTCATTTAGTGACCGCTCAAAGTTACAACGGCACTGGAAAAAAAGGGACTTAGGACTGTTTCTCACACTTACGACCGTTGCAATATCCTCAGGCCCATGTGATCAAAATTCAGAGGCTTGGCAACTGACTCACACTTATGACGGTTGCAGTATGATCGTGTGACCCCCTTTTGCGACCTTCCGACAAGCAAAGTCGATGGGGAAGCCAGATTCACTTAACAGCCGTTGTGACTGACTCAACTGCAGCGACTCACTTAAGAACCTGTTGAAAGAAAAGTCTTCATCATGGTTCAGTCCAAGCCGGGGATAAACAACATTGCGACTGCTTTAGAAAGAAGGTTGCAGTCTATTGAAGAGGAGAGCCAGACAGGAAGATGGCTCTGGAAGAAGAGAGAGAGAGCACATGTAGGGAGTGGTGTTTTATACCTTCTTGAGCCTTTTGTTTGGAGTTGTTTCCTGTTCCTGTTTGAGGCTTTGTATTTCCTGCGTCATGTATTTTGACCTGTGTCCCTTTGGCATCTGTGGGTTAATCCTATTATGTCCTGTCTTAGAGTTTGGGTGGGGTATGTAGATTTTAGGTGTTTTTGTCTTCCTAAGCTTCTAGCTGGAGGGCTCCAAACTTCCCAAATGGATTATTATATCTGCATTTCTACAGAGCTGGTTTCTGCTTGGGGGAGGGAGACTTGGGGCTATTAAGAAAAAGTGGGCATGCTTTTCTGCCTCTTTCAAGATCCTTTGAGAAAAATTTTTTTTTTGCCCTTTTAATATTTCCTTCTCTGGGGGGCTGACTTCCCACAAATTCTTGCAAGAAAAGCTATAAATGAGGCCAAACTCACTTAACAATTGTCTCACTTAACAGCAGAAATTTTGGGCTGGATCATGGTCGTAAGTTGAGGGCAACCCCTTGGCACACAATTTCTCTCTCCTCCCTATACTATATTTGAGCTCTTTTTCCCTCTAGCCACTAAAATAAAAGTTGTTTTATTTGGTGTGTGTGTGTGTGTGTGTGTGTGTGTGCGTAGCTTCTCTACTTCCTCACACCTTTTATCGCTTGGAATGCTACTCAGGAACACAACAGCTCTTAAAAACCTACCGAGGGTTAAACCGTAAATCACCAGGCAGATGTGTCCATTTTAAAATAAAATAAGTACAACCCTCCATTCTGTTTTGAATGGGATGAAGCATTAAGTCCCGTCTAAAATTACCACCTAATCAGGACAGCTATTATTTCAAGGCTAAGGTTTAAAAAAAACAAAAAACGCCCCCACAGTTTTGAGCCTGTTGATTTGGGTGTTTGATGGAGATATTTATGAACCACAGTTTTCTATTTACAAGGCCACCGGTGTGCTTATCATTTTGGAAATCCCCAGCTGATTCAGAATGAATGGGGCAGGAATAGAATAGAATAGAATAGAATAGAATAGAATAGAATAGAATAGAATAGAATAGAATAGAATAGAATAGAATGGGAATGGGAATACGAATATGAATATGAATACGAATAGAATAACAGAGTTGGAAGGGACGTTGGAGGTCTTCTAGTCCAACCCCCTGCTTAGATAGGAAACCTTATACCATTTCAGACAAATAGTTGTCCAATCTCTTCTTAAAAACTTCCAGTGTTGGAGCATTCACAACTTCTGGAGGCAGGTTGTTCCACTGATGAACTGTAGTTAGAATAGAACTGGAAGGGACCTTGAAGGTTCTCTAGTCCAACCTCCTGCTCAAGGAGGTGACCCTATACAATTTCAGATAGGGGACTGTCCAGTATCTTCTTAAAAACCTCCATTGATGGAGCGCCCACAACTTCTGGAGGCAAGCTGTTCCACTGGTTAATTGCCCTCACTGTTAGGAAGTTTCTCCTTAATTCCAGGTTGCTTCTCTCCTTGATTAGTTTCCATCCGCTGCTTCTTGTCCTGCCTTCAGGCGCTTTGGAAAATAAGTTGACCCCCCCTCCTCTTTGTGGTAGCCCCTCAAATATTGGAACACTGATATCATGTCTCTCCTAGTCCTTCTTTTCTCTGGACTGGCCATCCCCAAATCCTGCAACCGGTCTTCACACACAGAATAACTCCTGGTTGTGGTGAACAAAATAAGTAACTGACCACCTCCATCCCTTCACATCCAATCAGAAGATTTTTCTTATTAGCCCTGATGACTGTGTCATTTATTGTAGTGTGGCCTTTTAAGCATATCTGGGAACAGATGGTTATCCAATTAGCTCTGTCCAGTTGATTGAAATGTTAAATGTAGGCTTATAATTTGCTAGGAGAAAGGAAGGATGCCAGCAATAATTGGAGAGCATTTTGAATTTAATCGAATTTTAAACAACACCTACCATGTTTCAAGAACTGCTGATATATATATATTAAATCTGCAAGGGCTCTGGCAACAGGGACAGCCTATTTGCTAAAGAGGTCTTCCAAAGGCCCCAAATCCATATTGAGCTGAAAACTACGATATGAAAATATTTTCAGATATGGGGATTTTTTTTGAAAGACATTTTGTACAGCATCCATCTGAGGGATACTGAGAATTTGCGGAGACAAAGTTGGGTGCTGTGAGGCTCTCAAGACCTGCTTTTCAACCTCCAAGAACCACATCAATAAGAAACAAAGGAAGGGAGGGAGGGAGAGACAGAGGGAGGGAGGGAGAGAGAGAGGCAGGAAAGAAGGAAGGAAGGAAGGAAGGAAGCGAGGGAGGGAGGGAGGGAGGAAGGAAAGAAGGAAGGAAGGAAGGGAGGGAGGGAGGGAGGAAAGAAGGAAGGAAGGGAGAGAGGGAAGGAGGAAGGGAGAGAGGGAGGGAGGAAGGAAGGAAGGAAGCAAGGAAGGAAGGAAGGAAAGGAGAGAGGGAGGGAGGAAGGGAAAGAGGGAGGGAGAGAGGGAGGGAGAGAGAGAGGGAGGGAGAGAGAGAGGGAGCGAGGGAGAGAGGGAGGGAGGAAGGAAGCAAGGAAGGAAAGGAGAGAGGGAGGGAGGGAGGAAGGGAGAGAGAGAGAAAGGAAGGAAGGAAGGAAGGAAGGAAGAGAGGGAGGAAGGAAGGAAGGAAAGAAGGAAGGGAGAGAGGGAGGGAGGGAGAAAGGGAGGGACAGAGGGAGAGAGGGAGGGAGGGAGGAAGCAAGGAAGGGAGAGAGGGAGGAAGGAAGAAATGGAGAGAGGGAGGGAGGGAGGGAGGGAGAGGGAGGCAGGAAGGAAGGAGGGAAGGAAGGAAGGAAGGAAGGAAGGAAGGAAGGAAGGAAGGAAGGAAGGAAGGAAGAGGAGGAGGAGGAGGAGGTTTAGCCTTCCAAGATGCTGTTACCGTAGTCTATCTCAATAGCAATAGTCTTTAGTCTTGATTCTTGGCCTAGTCTTCCTGGTAGTGATGGCCAAATCTATAGAGCTGAACCATCTTCTCCTCCTCCTCCTCCAATCACCATCACTTCCACTTGAAAAAGGAGACGGGTGAAACAGGAGTGAAGAGAAGGTGAATATAGAAGGACTTTCCATGGGAGTCCCACAACAACCTTTAAAAGTGGACCATCTCTTTAGTTAAACTCTGTAGCTGTGGGCATGACAGCACTCCAGATAAATTTGAGCCCCGTTTCGATCAGCCTCCACAAGCAGCTGCCTGGGTGGTCGCTGATGGAGGCCGACATCCAGAACCTCAAGTAGGGAGGTTCTCAGTCCCTCATCCTGGGCTGCTCCAGGTCATTAGCCTCCTTATAACTGAGTTAAGTGTTTTTAGAGTAAGCCCTACTAAAGAAATATCTGCTATGCCAGGGGTCTTCAAACTTGGCCCTTTTATGACTTGTGGACTTCAACTCCCAGAATTCCTCAGCCAGCGTGCCTGGCTGAGGAATTCTGGGAGTTGAAGTCCACAAGTCATAAAAGGGCCAAGTTTGAAGACCTCTGTGCTATATCTTACGAAAGGAAAGGAATACAGGGCTTGTAGAAACTGGGTGTAGATAAAAAAGACTAGGGGGTGCCATGATAGTGGTATTCCAGTATTGGAGGGGCTGCCCCAAAGAAGAGGGGGTCCACCTATTTTCCAAAGCACCAAAAAGCAAGACAAGAAACAAAAGAGATGGAAACTAATCCAGGAGAGAAGCAACCTGGAACTAAGGAGAAACTTCCTGACAGTGAGGACAATTAACCAGCTTGCCACCAGCAGTTGTGGGTGCTCCATCACGGGAGGTGTTTAAGAAGAGACCAGACAGCCATTTGTCTCAAATTCTATAGGGTCTCCTGCTTGAGCAGGGGGTTGGACTAGATGACCTCCAAGGTCCCTTTCAGCTCCATTCCGATTGTATTTTTTGAGCTTCAGGCAAATCTAAGGAAACCCGTGTTTGTCCTCCTCCCCACCCCAGTTGGTGCTTTCTTGAATTTAAAAGGTCACTGTTGGCTGCTAAGCAACAGATTTATGTGTGGGGGGTGCATATATGTGTGTTTTTATGCGGTGGGGGGGACAACAGGAGAGCTCATCAGGAAAGCTTTCACTAGCTGGTAATTCCATTAATTAGGGCTGCTGCAACCTTCCCCTTTTAGCTTCTTCCCCCTCCTTCCTTTTCTTCTCTTTCCAGTTAGAGCTATTTTTAATTAACGTGCGAAAAGCTCTTGTGAATGAAAAACAAGAGGGGGAAAAGGAGGGAGAGGAACATTGGATTAGAGAGCAGGGTTCGTACCCACCAGCCTGGTGGAAGAGAAGGCTTGGGAGCAGATGGTCCATTTCTAGCCAAGGCATTTTTAAAAATAAAATTAGATCAGAGTTCCAATATTTGAGGGGCTACCACAAATATGACGGGGTCCACTTGTTCTCCAAAGCACCCGAAGGCAGGACAAGAAGCAACGGATGGAAACTAATCAAAGAGAGAAGCAACCTGGAATTAAGGAGAAATTTCCTGACAGTTTGAACAATTAACCAGTGGAACGACTTGCCTCCAGAAGTTGTGGGTCCTCCATCACTGGAGGCTTTTAAGAAGAGATTGGACAGCCACTTGTCTAGAAGGGGGTTGGACTAGAAGATCTCTGAGATCCCTTCCAACTGTATTATTCTATGTTCTTTTCCAAGTGAAAATGATGATGGTGGTGGTGATAGTGGTGGTGATGGAGGAGGAGGAGGAGAAGGAGAAGGAGAAGGAGATGATTATTCAGCTCTACCAGGTAGACCATGCCACAAATCAACTTTGTTGTTGTTAGTTGCGAAGTCGTGTCCGACCCATCGTGACCCCATGGACAATGTTCCTCCAGGCCTTCCTGTCCTCTACCATCTTCTGGAGTCCATTTAAGCTCACGCCTCCTGCTTCAGTGACTTCATCCAGCCACCTCCTTCTCTGTCGTCTCCTTCTTCTATTGCCCTTAATCTTTCAAATCAACTTTAGAGGAAGATTAAAACTATTGTTATAGTATAGGGTTTCCTCTTTGAGCAAGGAGACCTCACGGGTCCCTTCCAACTCTGTTCTTCTTCATTTTGCTATTATTCTGTTAAGGCCAAGAACCATCTGGATGCTTCTGGGGTGTTCTGAGATAGGGATCAGAGACATATCTCTCTCCACCATGGTTCTCCTGCCGGTCGGATTGAGAAGCCTACTCCCCACAGCCTGTAGCTAACACTGAGTCTTCTAGACTACTAGTGCCCTCAACAAGATCAGCCCTCCATGAGTTTGTGATGTTTTAAAGCAGGGATCTTCAAACTTGGCCCTTTGATGACTTGTGGACTTCAACTCCCAGAATTCCTCAGCCAGGCATGCCTGGCTGAGGAATTCTGGGAGTTGAAGTCCACAAGTCATCAAAGGGCCAAGTTTGAAGACCCCTGTTTTAAAGCCACCCACATACCATTCCTCCCCCACCCCCCGTCTTGTGGTAATTATTTCCACAGGTCATCTTCCCACCTTCTCCTCTAAGTTGGTGTGAGAGATGTTCCCACAGTCCCGTAAGCACTGTTTCTCTCCGTGCTCCCTCTTCCCTTCTCTCCTTTTGTATTCTTTAAGGTCCTCCTTGAAATTGGCACAAGCAGGTTTTATTGTGAAGTTCAAGAGATCATCAGCAAGATAGAAGAGCTGA
>NW_015390331.1:30868-47177 GCF_001527695.2 Protobothrops mucrosquamatus | reverse complement strand
CCTCCCTCCCTCCCTCTTTCTTTTCTTTTTTCTGTTCTTTTCCCCTTCCTTCCTTTTCCTTCCTTCCTTCCTTCCTTCCTTCCTCCCTCCCTGTCTCACGTAACCACCAAAATTTGGGGCTTGATTGTGGTCATAAGTCAAGGACCCTCTGTATTTTCCACAATCTGGAAATATCGGAGGAGGGATACGAGACCACCCGTCTCCATGATCGTGAAGGGGTGGGGGTTGCCCGACCATCAGAACTTCAGATCCGGGCCGTAAGTCCCCTTTAATGGATCAGTCGTAACTTCCAGCAGTCACTAAGTGACAAGGTCATAAGTTCAAGAACCAGCTGGAGAGCATCTGGAGAACATCAAGTTGCAGATATCTGGTTTAAGCAGATTGTCTTGAAAAGGAATTGGTTTGCATTGACTGTCTTGATATCCCATAGCTGTTTCTATGGGCTGAGAGCCCTTTCTGATTCCTAGTAAAATTTACAATTTCCTTGCTTGCAACATACGGTTCAGGGAGACTTGCATGAAAACACCTCTTGATTTTGTACAAGTCCACAACCTTTTTCATTTCCTGATAGATTCGCGGACATGTCCCTTTTTGTAATCAAAACAGAGCCAGGAAAATGACGGAGAGCTATTACGTTCTATTATATGGTCTTAAAGACAATAAACATTAGGTTATCTTCATACTGGAGGGGGGGTGAGAAAGACTGGGATTTAAAAAAATAATAATTCTGGGGGGAAAAACACACACCTTATCTGTAGGTTTTGCATTACAATAGGATGTGGATTTGCATATTTTAACAATAACCCCTCGTCATTCTGTCTGATCTGTGTTCCGTTGGCCATGCAGATAGCTTTATCTGGAATAGATTATCACTGGCTTAATAAACGCTTCATAATACGCAGGTATAACAATGGTACTTCATTGGATAAAGGTGGTATTAAAGTCCTTTTTCCCCAGATATACGGGTGGCCGGTCTCATGATTAACTTTATACCTCTGCATTTTCGGCGTGGAATATGCAATTAAAGGAAGCCATTCCTGTTATTATTCGAAAGCCAGCTATATGTATTTAGTTCCATTTTCTCCCCGTGGCCTGTAACGTATCTTAAGGAACATCTGTGGTGGGGATTATTCCATAGCCATTTCATCACGGCTGGGGGTGGGGGAACTGTAGCAAGAATGACAAATAGAATACAGAATACAGAATAATAGAGTTGGAAGGGACCTTGGAGGTCTTCTAGTCCAACCCCCTGCTCAAGCAGGAGACCCTATATTATTTCAGACAAATGGCTGTCCAGTCTCTTCTTAAAGACTTCCAGAGTTGGAGCATTCCCCGCTTCTAGAGGCAGGTTGTTCCACTGGTTAATTGTTCTAACTGTCAGGAAATTTCTTCTTAGTTCTAGGTTGCTTCTCTCGTTGATTACTTTCCATCCGTTGCTTCTTGTCCTGCCTTCAGGGGCTTTGGAGAATAGATTGACTCCCTCTTCTTTGGGGCAGCCCCTGAGATACTGGAACACTGCTATCATGTCCCCCCTTGTCCTTCTCTTCATTAAACTAGACATACCCAATTCCAGCAGCCTTTCCTTGTACGTTTTAGCCTCCAGTCCCCTGATCATCTTTGTTGCTCTTCCCTGCACTCTTTCCAGAGTCTCAACATCTTTTTTACAGCATGGTGACCAAAACTGGATAACCATTCAAAGTTACAATGTCAATGAAGAAAATAACATATGACTGTTTTTCACATTTACAACCATTGCAGCATCCCCATGATCACGTGATCAGAATTCAGACCCTTGGCAGCTACATCTTATGAAAAATTCTGAGAGAGTTGTTCTTCTTACATCCTTGTCATATAACAAACTAAGAAGAAAAAGCATTACATGCTCAAAATTAAATAAAATAAATAATAATAATAATAATAATAATAATAATAATAATAATAATAATAACAACAACAACAACTGGTGGCATCATAAAATAGAGAAAGTCATAGAAAATGATAAAATTAAACTGCTCTGGGACTTCAGAATTCAAACAGACAAGCCACTGCAACATAACACCCCGGACTTAACAATTGTCGATAAGAAAGACAAAAAAGTCTGGATAGTGGACGTGGCAGTGCCTGGAGACAGCAGAATAGACGAGAAAGAACTGGAGAAGATAACAAAACATAAAGACCTTCAAATAGAAATAGAAAGACTGTGGCAAAACCAAGCAAGGGTAGTACCAATAGTAATAGGCGCCTTGGGTGCAATTCCCAAAACAACTGGAGCACCACTTGAACACCATTGGCACTGACAAATTCGCCATTAGTCAATTGCAAAAGGCGGCCTTACTAGGAACTGCTTCCATCCTGCGACGATATCTGTAATACCATCAAACATCCACATCTGCCTATCCCAGGTCCTTGGTAAAGACTTGATAGGTAGACAAAAATGCCAAATCCAGTCTGAACATCTGGCTGACTGCAATGATTAATAATAATAATAATAATAATAATAATAATAATAATAATAATAATAATAATAATAATAATAATAATAATAATAATAATAATAATAATAATATGCTCTGTAGTTCAGTTTCAGACATTCAGCTTCCATTGTTCCTAAAACCACTTGGTTGTAAAGTCTCTAGCCTCTTTCTCTTTCCATAAATAAGCATTAATTCTGCAAGTTGACATTTTAGATTTATTATATGTCTCTTCAATTGAATTCTACACTGAACACACCCAGCTTACTAAAGCCTTGTGGTTAAGATTTCTTTATTCTATTCTTATTCATATTTAAAATATTTATATACCACCTGTCAGGCAATGCATCTCTGAGCAGAGTACCAATTGTTTTTAAAAAAACAACAAACCTGCATTTAAGTGCCGTAAAAAGAAATATAAAAACACATAAATTGCAATAATGAAACACGCCAGGCTAGATTGGGAAATGGTGAAAAATCTCACAAGGAAAGCAGTAAGAAACCACACCCACTTTGCTGCTAAGAAAGCTCCATCGGAAGGTCCATTAAAATCACCCAAAGTTGACCTCACTTTGTGTATTTATTGGGGGAAATGTTGGAAATAACACAAATGTTAATTGGAGACACACAATCCTGTCAGGAATTGAGTGACTTCCCAGGAGCGATCCTCCAGCAAGAAGTGGGCAAGTGTATAGTAAAAACAAAGTGCTTTTAATTTAAAATAAGTGTAATTAACAGCTAAAGTGATTGTTTCTGTATATGTAGGGGAAGGCGTAGCAGAACCTGGGGGTGGAGTTAAAAGAAGGATCAACCTAGAATCCCTACATCAGTGGTGGCGAACCTATGGCACACGTGCCAGAGGCGGCACTCGGAGCCCTCTCTGTGGGCACACGTGCCGTTGCCCCAGCCTTGCCTCCCCCCGCGACCCCCTCCTCACCAGCAGCCCCTCGGAGGAGAGTCACCCCCGAACGTGGCCCATGCAGAGCAGTGCAGCCAAGGACATGGCAGCCAGACAGCGTAGACAAGACTCTGCTCTCACGCCCCATTGCGCACAGTTGATGCTGCGGGGCGTGGGCAGAGGGCGTGGCCACCATGGCGCTGCTGGGCGATCTGCGGTGAGCCCTGGAGGCGGTGAGTAGCCCTGCAGGCAGGCGGGGTGGGGGCAGAGCAGGGGTGAGACAGGGGGTGGAGCGGGGGCGGGGCCAGTTTTTGGGCACTCGGTCTCTAAAAGGTTCGCCATCACTGCCCTACATAGTCACATACAGGAGAACAGAACAACAGAGTTGGAAGGGGCATAGAGGCCTTCTACTACAAGCAGGAGACCCCATCCCATTTCAGACAAATGGCTGTCCAATCTCTTTTTGAAGACCATTCTGCCTTTCGGTTTTCAAGGCAAACAATTTCGCTGATAAATTGTTCTCATTGACACAAAATTTCTCCTTAGTTCTAAGTTTGATCTCTCCTTGATCAGTTTCCATCCGTTGTTTCTTTTCTTGCCTTCATGTGTTTTGGAGAATAGGTTGATTTCCTTGTCTTTGTGGCAGCCCCTCAAATATTGGAAGACTGCTAACTTGTCCTTCTTTTCATTAAATGAGACATACCCAATTCCTGCAACCGTTCTTCCTATGTTTTAGCCTCCACCCCCCTAATCATCTTTGTTGCTCTTCTCTGCCCTCTTTCCAGAGTCTCAACAACTTTTATATATCATGGCAATCAAAACTGGACGCAGGATTTCCACCTGTTGTCTTACCAAGTCATTATAAAGTGGTGCTAACCCTTGGAAAGCAGAAGACATTTTTACTGATGGAAGGAAATTCACATAATATTCTCAGTGGCTTCCTTTTAAAACTATCCCAAATTGTTTTCAAGGCTGAGCAGAGATCCAGCTTAGCAATACTGCTTTAATGCCAATGCAAAGCCTATTGGATTAGACCATGGCTTAATTTGGTAACTAAATTAATCCACTTTCTGAGTTCCTGCTATATTAAACTATCAGTTACCTAAAGGAGCTGGATCCGTGCAATATGCAATATGCCAAGCTTCCAACAACAACAAGCAAATTGCCTCACCGGGGTGNCTTCCTTCCCTCCCTCCCTCCCTCCCTTTTTCTTTTCTTTTTTCTGTTCTTTTCCCCTTCCTTCCTTTTCCTTCCTTTCCTCCCTTTTTTCCTTTTCTTTTTTCTTCTTTTTCCTGTTCTTTTCTCCTCCCTCCTCCTTCCCTCCTTCGCTTCCTTCTCTCCCTCCCTCTCTCCATCCCTCTCTCCCTTTCTTCCCTCCCTCCCTTCCTCCCTTTTTCTTTACTTTTTTCTGTTCTTTTCCCCTTCCTTCCTTCCTTCCTCCCTTTTTTCCTTTTCTTTTTTCTTCTTTTTCCTGTTCTTTTCTCTTCCCTCCTTCCCTCCCACGCTTCCTTCTCTCCCTCCCTCTCTCCATCCCTCCCTCCCTTCCTTCCCTCCCTCCCTCCCTCCCTCTTTCTTTTCTTTTTTCTGTTCTTTTCCCCTTCCTTCTTTTTCCTTCCTTCCTTCCTCCCTTCCTCCCTCCCTGTCTCACGTAGCAACCAAAATTTGGGGCTTGATTGTGGTCATAAGTCAAGGACCCTCTGTATTTTCCACTATCTGGAAATATCAGAGGAGGGATACGAGACCACCCGTCTCCATGATTGTGAAGGGGTGGGGGCTGCCTGACCATCAGAACTTCAGATCCAGGCCGTAAGTCCCCTTTTCCGGATCAGTCGTAACTTCCAGCAGTCACTAAGTGACAAGGTCATAAGTTCAAGGACCAGCTGGAGAGCATCTGGAGAACATCAAGTTGCAGATATCTGGTTTAAGCAGATTGTCTTGAAAGGGAATTGGTTTGCATTGACTGTCTTGATATCCCATAGCTGTTTCTATGGCCTGAGAGCCCTTTCTGATCCCTAGTAAAATTTACAATTTCCTTGCTTGCGACATACGGTTCAGGGAGACTTCCATGAAAACACCTCTTGATTTTGTACAAGTCCACAACCTTTTTCATTTCCTGATAGATTCACGGACATGTCCCTTTTTGTAATCAAAACAGAGCCAGGAAAATGACCGAGAGCTATTACGTTCTATTATACGGTCTTAAAGACAATAAACATTAGGTTATCTTCCTACTGGGGGGGGTGGGGTGAGAAAGACTGGGATTTAAAAAAATAATAATTCTGGGGGGAAAAAAGCACACCTTATCTGTAGGTTTTGCATTACAATAGGATGTGGATTTGCATATTTTAACAATAACCCCTCGTCATTCTGTCTGATCCGTGTTCCGTTGGCCATGCAGATAGCTTTATCTGGAATAGATTATCACTGGCTTAATAAACGCTTCATAATACGCAGGTATAACAATGGTACTTCATTGGATAAAGGTGGTATTAAAGTCCTTTTTCCCCAGATATACGGGTGGCCGGTCTCGTGATTAACTTTATACCTCTGCATTTTCGGCGTGGAATATGCAATTAAAGGAAGCCATTCCTGTTATTATTCGAAAGCCAGCTATATGTATTTAGTTCCATTTTCTCCCTGTGGCCTGTAACGTATCTTAAGGAACATCTGTGGTGGGGATTATTCCATAGCCATTCCATCACGGTTGGGGGGGGGGAACTGTAGCAAGAATGACAAATAGAATACAGAATACAGAATAATAGAGATGGAAGGGACCTTGGAGGTCTTCTAGTCCAACCCCCTGCTCAAGCAGGAGACCCTATATTATTTCAGACAAATGGCTGTCCAGTCTCTTTTTAAAGACTTCCAGAGTTGGAGCATTCACCGCTTCTAGAGGCAGGTTGTTCCACTGGTTAATTGTTCTAACTGTCAGGAAATTTCTTCTTAGTTCTAGGTTGCTTCTCTCATTGATTAGTTTCCATCCGTTGCTTCTTATAATAATAATGATGATAAAGTTGGAAGGGACCATGGAGGTCATCTAGTCCAACCCCCTGCTCAGGCAGGAAACCCTATACCATTTCAGACAAATGGCTGTCCAGTTTCTTCTTAAAAACTTCCAGTGTTGGCGCATTCACTGCTTCTGGAGGCAGGTTGTTCCACTGGTTAATTGTTCTCACTGTCAGGAAGTTTCTCCTTAGTTCTAGGTTGCTTCTCTCTTTGGTTAGTTTCCACCCGTTGCTTCTTGTCCTGCCTTCAGGCACTTTGGAGAATAGCTTGACTCCCTCTTCTTCTTTGGGGCAGCCCCTGAGATATTGGAACACTGCTATCATGTCCCCCCTCGTCCTTCTCTTCATTAAACTAGACATACCCAATTCCAGCAACCATTCATTGTATATTTTAGCTTCCAGTCCCCTGATCATTTTTGTTGCTCTTCCCTGCACTCTTTCCAGAGTCTCAACATCTTTTTTACAGCGTGGTGACCAAAACTGAATAACCATTCAAAGTTACAATGTCAATCAAGAAAATAACATATGACTGTTTTTCACATTTACAACCATTGCAGCATCCCCATGATCACGTGATCAGAATTCAGACCCTTGGCAGCTGCATCTTATGAAAAATTCTTAGAGAGTTGTTCTTCTTACATCCTTGTCATATAATAAACTAAGAAGTAAAAGCATTACATGCTCAAAATTAAATAAAATTAATAATAATAATAACAACAACAACAACAACAAAAACAACAACTGGTGGGATCATAAAATAGAGAAAGTCATAGAAAATGATAAAATTAAACTGCTCTGGAACTTCAGAATTCAAACAGACAAGCACCTGCAACATAACACCCCGGACTTAACAATTGTCGATAAGAAAGACAAAAAAGTCTGGATAGTGGACGTGGCAGTGCCTGGAGACAGCAGAATAGATGAGAAAGAACTTGAGAAGATAATAAAATACAAAGACCTACAAACAGAAATAGAAAGACCGTGGCAAAAGCAAGCAAGGGTAGTACCAATAGTAATAGGCGCCTTGGGTGCAATCCCAAAACAACTGGAACACCACTTGAACACCATTGGCATTGACAAATTTGCTATTAGTCAATTGCAAAAGGCGGCCTTACTAGGAACTGCTTCCATCCTGCGACAATATCTGTAATATCATCAAACATCCACATCTGCCTATCCCAGGTCCTTGGGAAGGACTCGATAGGTAGACAAAATGTCAAATCCAGTCTGAACATCTGGCTGACTGCAATGATTATTATTATTAATAATAATAATAATAATAATAATAATAATAATAATAATAATAATAATAATAATAATAATAATAATAATAATAATAATAATAATAATAATAATAATAATAATAATAATAATAATAATAATATGCTCTGTAGTTCAGTTTCAGACGTTCAGCTTCCATTGTTCCTAAAACCACTCGGTTGTAAAGTCTCTAGCCTCTTTCTCTTTCTCTTTCCATAAATAAGCATTAATTCTGCAAGTTGACATTTTAGATTTATTATATGTCTCTTCAATTGAATTCTACACTGAACACACCCAGCTTACTAAAGCCTTGTGGTTAAGATTTCTTTATTCTATTCTTATTCATATTTAAAATATTTATATACCACCTGTCAGGCAATGCATCTCTGA
This sequence comes from Protobothrops mucrosquamatus, assembly GCF_001527695.2. Classification (NCBI taxonomy): domain Eukaryota; kingdom Metazoa; phylum Chordata; class Lepidosauria; order Squamata; family Viperidae; genus Protobothrops; species Protobothrops mucrosquamatus. The sequence continues at coordinate 39,153 of NW_015390331.1, read as the reverse complement.
GCAGAGTACCAATTTTTTTTAAAAAAAAAAAACCCTGCATTTAAGTGACATAAAAAGAAATATAAAAACACATAAATTGCAGTAATGAAACACGCCGGGCTAGATTGGGAAATGGAGAAAAATCTCACAAGGAAAGCAGTGAGAAACCACACCCGCTTTGCTGCTAAGAAAGCTCCATCGGAAGGTCCATTAAAATCACCCAAAGTTGACCTCACTTTGTGTATTTATTGGGGGAAATGTTGGAAATAACACAAATGTTAATTGGAGACACACAATCCTGTCAGGAATTGAGTGACTTCCCAGGAGCGATCCTCCAGCAAGAAGTGGGCAAGTGTATAGTAAAAACAAAGTGCTTTTAATTTAAAATAAGTGTAATTAACAGCTAAGGTGATTGTTTCTGTATATGTAGGGGAAGGCGTAGCAGAACCTGGGGGTGGAGTTAAAAGAAGTATCAACCTAGAATCCCTACATCAATGGTGGCGAACCTATGGCACCCGTGCCAGAGGCGGCACTCGGAGCCCTCTCTGTGGGCACACGTGCCGTTGCCCCAGCCTTGCCTCCCCCCGCGACCCCCTCCTCACCAGCAGCCCCCCTCCTCACCAGCAGCCCCCCGAGCGTGGCCCATGCAGAGCAGTGCAGCCAAGGACATGGTAGCCAGACAGCGTAGACAAGACTCTGCTCTCACGCCCCATTGCGCACAGTTGATGCTGCGGGGCGAGGGCAGAGGACGTGGCCGCCATGGCACTGCTGGGTGATCTGCAGCGAGCCATGGAGGCGGTGAGTGGCCCTGCAGGCAGGCGGGGTGGGGGCAGAGCGGGGGCGGGGCAGAGGGTGGAGCGGGGGCGGGGCCAGTTTTTGGGCACTCGGTCTCTAAAAGGTTCGCCATCACTGCCCTACATAGTCACATACAGGAGAACAGAACAACAGAGTTGGAAGGGGCATAGAGGCCTTCTACTACAAGCAGGAGACCCCATCCCATTTCAGACAAATGGCTGTCCAATCTCTTTTTGAAGACCATTCTGCCTTCCGGTTTTCAAGGCAAACAATTTCGCTGATAAATTGTTCTCATTGACACAAAATTTCTCCTTAGTTCTAAGTTTGATCTCTCCTTGATCAGTTTCCATCCGTTGTTTCTTTTCTTGCCTTCATGTGTTTTGGAGAATAGGTTGATTTCCTTGTCTTTTTGGCAGCCCCTCAAATATTGGAAGACTGCTAACTTGTCCTTCTTTTCATTAAATGAGACATACCCAATTCCTGCAACCGTTCTTCCTATGTTTTAGCCTCCACCCCCCTAATCATCTTTGTTGCTCTTCTCTGCCCTCTTTCCAGAGTCTCAACAACTTTTATATATCATGGCAATCAAAACTGGACGCAGGATTTCCACCTGTTGTCTTACCAAGTCATTATAAAGTGGTGCTAACCCTTGGAAAGCAGAAGACATTTTTACTGATGGAAGGAAATTCACATAATATTCTCAGTGGCTTCCTTTTAAAACTATCCCAAATTGTTTTCAAGGCTGAGCGGAGATCCAGCTTAGCAATACTGCTTTAATGCCAATGCAAAGCCTATTGGATTAGACCATGGCTTAATTTGGTAACTAAATTAATCCACTTTCTGAGTTCCTGCTATATTAAACTATCAGTTACCTAAAGGAGCTGGATCCGTGCAATATGCAATATGCCAAGCTTCCAACAACAACAAGCAAATTGCCTCACCGGGGTGCTTCCTCGCCTTTAATTGATCTGGTTAAGCTTGTTTAAAGAGCTTATTTGGTATAGTGGGGAAGGAAGGAACCAAGCTAGAAATCTGGGAACTATGAGTTCTAGTCCTGCCTTAGGTGTCATGGTTCCGACAGATGAAACTCTTCAAAAGAACTTTGAGGCATTGTTTACCTTCAAGAATCTTTATTTTGAGTAGCATAATATCGACACTGCATAATCAAAGCCAAAAACTGAATTCCCATCCCCTGAGCACATAGTATCAAAGCACAATTCCCTCCTCCAATTAACAGTCATAAATCACATTCCCCAATTAGCTTGAAGCACGAGCTTCCTCTCCAGTTCTCCAGCCTGCCAATTTCTTATCAGCTCTGGTTACAATAACCTTGTTTCTCATGCTAGGTTTGGTGTTGCTATGTCTAGCTGGATCTTGTTCACACACCCCCTCCCAGCATCATCTAACTCTAAAAGCAAAAGGTAAAAGATGGCTACAATTCCATCTCTTAATGCAAAAACATCCGATGTTAGCAGTGTTGACGTTAGGCATGAAGCCAGTTGGGTGATTTGGGGCATTCACCAGGAAATGGTGAATTCTAGTCCCACCTTATGCATGAAAACCTGCTGGGTGACTTTGGGCCAATCTCCAGTAGATTGTGAGTTCTAGTCCCAACTTAGACACAAGAGCCAGTTGCATGACTCTGGGACAATCACCAGGGAGATGGTGAGTTCTAGATCCAGCGTAGGCATGAAAGCCAGCTGGATGACTTTGGGCCAATCACCAGGAGATGGTGAGTTCTAGTCCTGCCTTAGGCATGAAAGCCAGCTGGGTGACTTTGGGCCAATCACCAGGAGATGGTGAGTTCTAGTCCCGCTTTAGGCATGAAAGCCAGCTTGGTGACTTGGGGCCAATCACCCGGAGACAATGAGTTCTAGTTCTGCTGTAGGCAAGAAGCCAGCTGGTTACTAAATGAATTGTTGTAAGTCGAGAATCTGCACATGTATGCTGACATTCGCAATTCACCTCAAAGGAGAGCTGGATAGATCTTCCCTTTGCTTAAGGCATGCTGACTTCTTATCTGTAAGAATAATTTTTTGTCTCCTACAAATATCACTACTTCTTAGACATGCATTATTTCCCCAGAAAGATATGTACAGTTACGTTTTTTTAAAAAAAATCTGGTTTATGCAAAGCTTGAACTAGTTGGCCAGTCTAGAGAAAAGAAAGACTAGGTGGAAAATGATAGTATCTGAGGGGCTTCCAGTATCTGAGGGGCTGCCACAAAGAAAAGGAGGTCAAGCTATTCTCCAAAGCGCCTGAAGGCCGGACAAGAAACAATGGTTGGAAACTGACCAAAGAGAGAAGCAACCTGGAACTAAGGAGAAACTTCTTAACAGTGAGAATAATTAGCCAGTGGAACAGCTTGCCTCCAGAAATCGTGGGCGCTCCATCACTGGAGATTTTTAAGAAGAGGCTAGACAGTCACTTATCTGAGATGGCATAGGGACTCCTGCTTGAGCAGGGGGTTGGAGTAGAAGACCTCCAAGGTCCCTTCCAATTCTGTTATTCTGTTAATTAACCAGTGGAACAACTTGCCACCAGAAGTTGTGGGTGCTCCATCACTGGAGCTGTTTTAAGAAGAGACTGGATAATCACTTGTCTGAAGCTATATAGGGTTTCCTAATTCAGCAGGGGGTTGGACTAGAAGACCCCCAAGGTCCCTTCCAATTCTGTTATTCTGTTAATTAACCAGTGGAACAACTTGCCACCAGAAGTTGTGAGTGCTCCAATAGTGGAGTTTTTTTAAAGAAGAGACTGGACAGCCACTTGTCTAAAATGGTATAGGGTTTCCTGGTTGAGCAGGGGGTTGGACTAGAAGACCTCCAAAGTCCCTTCCAGTTCTGTTTTTCTGTTATGCTGGGCCACCTGTTTTCAGAACTGGCCCCAATTGTTTCTCTTCCCTCCACATGAATCTTGTTGTTGTGTGTTTTTTTTTCCTGGTTTGTCAGAGCTATGATAAATGCATCTGAGTCCCAGACATATGGGAATTAATGAGCAAATACTTGAAAAAAAAGTCAAGGATTATTATTAATGGTATATGACTTAAAATGAGTAGGGTGGGATGAGAAAGAATTTAAGCTCGTGGCATGCAGAGTTGGAAAGCTGAACGGTACACTTATCCGTCTCTATCAAATTAAAGTAATCATTAGCAATCCTTTGTCTGTAGACACGTGTTCGCTCCCTTGGGGGAATAAAAGGACCATTGAACCTTTGGCAGCGAATAAATATTGTTAAAAAGGAAGGAAGGAAAAAAAAGGAGACTCGGATCTTCCTTTTATTTTCGCAACGATGCAGCAACAAGAAGAATAGAGTGAAATCATAATAGCAAGACAAGTCTTCGGTGCGATGTTGACAGATAGTCCTCAAGTTATGACTGCCATTGGTGGCTGGCATTTTGGTCATTGAGGTGGGATGGTTGTAAGTCAAACACCTACAGGACTGGGCCCGATTTTACGACTGTTTTTATGTTGGTTGTTAAGTGAATCTGTTGTCATTCTGTCATTCTGTCATTTTGTTATTTTGTCATTCTGTCATTCTGTTATTCTGTCATTCTGTCATTCTTTTATTCTGTCTTCTGTTATTCTGTTATTCTGCTGTCATTCTGTTTATCTGTCATTCTTCTGTCATTCTGTTATTCTGTCTTCTATTATTCTGTTATTCTGTCATTCTGTCTTCTGTTATTCTGTCATTCTGTTATTCTGTCATTCTGTCATTCTGTCATTCTGTTATTCTGCTGTCATTCTGTTTATCTGTCATTCTTCTGCCATTCTGTTATGCTGTCATTCTGTTATTCTGTCTTGTTATTCTGCTATTCTGTCATTCTGTTGTCATTCTGAAATTCTGTTATTCTGTCATTCTTCTGTCATTCTGTCATTCTGTTGTCATTCTGACATTCTGTTATTCTGTCATCATTCTGTCATTCTGTCATTCTTCTGTCATTCAGTTATTCTGTTATTCTGTCATTCTTTTGTCATTCTGTCCTTCTGTTGTCATTCTATCTTTCAGGTATTCTATCGTTCTGTTGTTATTCTGTCACTTTGTTGTCATTCTGTCGTCATTCTGTCATTCTGTTAATCTGTTCTGAAAATTTAGCAGTGCAAGCCTCACTCCCTGTTTTGCCACTCCCATCCTTACCCTGGCTGAAATGTCTGCCTGGCCCCTGGAGTTATTTCCGGAGCCCCTTGATTGAACGTTCACACCTTCTTAATTCCGAAGCACTCTGTAAAAAGGTTAATCTCTGATGCTGGCGAGAATTTTATGGCTGAAGTTTTGGTGCCTTTAATCAGCACACCCGGCTTAATTAAATGCCACCGAAAGGGTGGAGGGACTGAATGGCAGGGAATTGTCTCTTCTGCTTCCAATCAAGAGGGTTCGCCAACCTTGCCCACATTCGAGGGCACCAACAGCCAAAGAATATGCCAGTGACCGAAACGGAAGACCAAGCGCAAAGGCGAAGCAGCTTCGAAGTAAATAACTTGGCCCTTGGTGGGTCAGCAAAGAAGGCTGACCATTAGCTGACATGGGCAGGTGAACCTTTCCACCAAATCAATCATCGTATTTATTCTAATTATATTGTAATAGTCCCCCAGGAGCTCAGTTCAAATGAGTTTGACATTATTAAAATTTTAATGCCCAGTTTTCATAGCTGAATGAATATTTAAAGGGTATATCCCAGGCTTAAGTTGAGATGATGAAGAAATTAATGGAACATCTTTCTTAATGCAGGATGATGGGAGGAAGGAAGGGAGGGAGGGAGGAAGGAAGGAAGGGAGGGAGGGAGGGAGGGAGGAAGGAAGGAAGGAAGGAAGGAAGGAAGGAAGGAAGGAAGGAAGGAAGAGTGGATGGCTGGATGGATGGCTGGATGGATGGATGGATGGGTGGATAGAGAAGGAGGAAAAGGAAGGAAGGAAGAAAGGAAGAGTGGATGAGTTGATGGGTGGATGGATGGGTGGATAGAGAAGGAGGAAAAGGAAGGAAGGAAGGAAGGAAGGAAGGAAAGAAAGAAAGAAAAAGGAAGAAAGAAAGAAAGAAAGAAAGAAAGAAAGAAAGAAAGAAAGAAAGAAAGAAAGAAAGAAAGGTGAAGGGGTGGAAGGATAGTTGGATGGGTGGAGGGAGAAGGAAGGAGAGCACCATGGATACCACAGTCCTCCTCCTCCTCCTCCCCCTCCTCCCCTCCAGAAACCCCACTCCCTTTTCCACTGATGAAGTTTCCTAGTTGGGTAACAAAACATCTGCAAGAAAACCACCAAGCTCAGAGAGCACCAAGGACCCCACAGTTCAACGCTGAGCTCCAAATATATAAACTGTACATACAAATTTGTCCATAACTCTATTGAAAACCTAAGTGGACCTTGTACAGTTTTGTCTTCTTTCCTGCTCAGTGGGAAAGCCTTCCGTTTCTTCCCCCACATTATCTCTCCCTCTGTCTCATTCTTGCCACATTTGGAAACCATTCTCTGTGATAGCGCAAACTGTTCCCTAATTGGAGCTTATTCATTTTAACAGATGCTTCTCTAAATCAACAAACAAAGGCATCAACTAAGATCTTCCGGGAAGAGGAGAACTTTCCATATGATCAGCAGCAGGGTTCCGTTATAGGTTTACAACAGGAAGAGTTTGCGTGAACCCCAAATTTTGTCTGCACTTCCAAGAGAAATGCAACGGTTATATGTTTTTTTCTTACGTCAAGTTAAAACAGGCCTCTTTAGTCTGGCCCTTAAAGTAAAATATTCATTTTGATTTTAGATAAGGGATTCACTCCTTGGATATTTCCCATCTCTTATACGTCTTTTATTATTTCTATTTTCTGTCTGTCTGTCTTCCTGCCTGCCTGCCTCTCTATCCATCTATCATATATTTCTCTGTCTGTCTGTCTGTCTGTCTGTCTGTCTGTCTGTCTGTCTCTCTCTCTATCTATCTATCTATCTCTCTATCTCTCTCTCTATCTATCTATCTATCTATCTATCTATCTACCTACCTACCTACCTACCTACCTACCTACCTACCCATCCATCCATCCATCCATCCATCCATCCATCCAGTGGTGGGATTCAAATGAAGAGAAGGACGAGGGGTGACAGGATAGCAGCCTTCCAGTATCTCAGGGGCTGCCATAAAGAAGAGGGAGTCAAGCTATTCTCCAAAACACCTGAAGGCAGGAAAGAAGCAACAGATGGAAACTAATCGAGGAGAGAAGCAACCTAGAACTAAGGAGAAACTTCCTGACAGTGAGAACAATTAACCAGTGGAACAACCTGCCTCCAGAAGCAGTGAATGCTCCAACACTGGAAGTTTTTAACAAGAGACTGGATGGCCATTTGTCTGAAATGGGATAGGGTTTCCTGCCTGAGCAGGGGGTTGGACTAGATGACCTCCAAGGTCCCTTCCAAGTTTATTATTATTATTATTATTATTATTATTATTATTATTATTATTATTATTATTATTATTATTATTATTACTATTATTAGTGGATTCAACAACCAATTCTCTGTGTCAACATCGCTTCTGGAAATCTGTTCTGGGCCTGGGCCTCCGAGGCCCAGAATGGCATCCACGCACTTCAGGCGGGCTGTTCTGGGCCTGGGAGGCCTTGTGAAAAAGGGCTAGAGCTTCAGCTGGTTCCCCGAACTCAACAAAAAATTAGCTACCTGTTCTGCCGAACCGATGCGAACCGGCTGGATCCCACCATTCTATCTGTCTGTCTGTCTGTCTGTCTGTCTATTATCTATCCTCTGTAATCTGTTTAATCACCTACCCTATCTGTCTATCATATCTATTTGTCTGTTTATCATGTCTGTCTGTCTGTCTATCATCTATCATCTATCTGTCTGTCTGTCTGTCTGTCTGTCTGTCTATCTATCTATCTATCTATCTATCTATCTATCTATCTATCTATCTATCTATCTATCTATCTATCTATCCTCTGTAATCTGTTTAATCACCTACCCTATCTGTCTATCATATCTATTTGTCTGTCTGTCTATCTATCTATCTATTGTCATATATCGCTGGGTCCTGAATGAAAGATGTCAGGGAAGCCTTGTAAAACAGATAAGAAGATCTCAACCAGAATTATATGAGAAACGGAAGAAAAAATAGATATGGAAGGCTCTGACCTTTACTCGCCATCTCTGCTTCTAGGGGGAGGGACTCCTGCAGGCCCTTTGCACACAAGTAAAGGCTGTTTGCTTCTGCTCTGGGTCTGTATTTGAATCGGCCCTTCCCCAAATCAATCAATCTTCCTCCCTGGCTGACTTCTGTATATGGATGAACCCACAGGGCCTTGGTTGGAGGCCACACATTTCAAGCCAAGCATTTTCCTGCAGAGAAACAGCTAAGACACTAAGAGGCCAGCCATCCCCTGGTGAGGTGGATGGCAAACAAATTAGATAGATAGATAGATAGATAGATAGATAGATAGATAGATAGATAGATAGATAGATAGATAGATAGATAGATAGATAGATAGATAGATAGATAGATAGATAGATAGATAGATAGATAGA
>NW_015390331.1:10080-29870 GCF_001527695.2 Protobothrops mucrosquamatus | reverse complement strand
AAGGAAGGAAGGAAGGAAGGAAGGAAGGAAGGAAGGAAGGAAGGAAGGAAAGAAAGAAAGAAAAATGGAGGGGGAGGGAGGGAAGGGAAGGAAGGGGAAGGAAAGGAAGGAAGGAAAAATGGGAGGGACAGGGAGGGAAGGGAGGAAAGGGGAAGGAAGGAAGGGAGGGAAAGAGGAAGGAAGGAGAAATGGGAGGGGAAGGGAAGGAAGGAAGGGGAAGGGAGGGAGGGAAAGAGTAAGAAAGGAGAAATGGGAGGGGAGAGAGAGAGGGAAGGAAGGAAAGGGAGAGGAAGGGAGGGAGGGAAAGAGGAAGGAAGCAAAAATGGAAGGAAGGAAGGAGCGAAGGAAGGAAGGAAGGAAGGAAGGAAGGAAGGAAGGAAGCAAGGAAGGAAGGAAGGAAGGAAGGAAGGAAGGAAGGAAAGAAAGAAAGAGCTTCTTAAACATTAGCTCCTCATATTCACGACTGCTTTATTTGTTACTGTTAGCAAATGTATTTATTCATTCATTTATCAAATATATATGTCGCTGCCATCACTGTCGGGATTCTCAACCGCTGACAAGGCATGAAACCACAATAACTCTCAGGAATACAGTGGGGCAGAGAAATTATTTCACGTTTGTCCAATTAGTTCTCATTCTCTTTGATACATGTATGCATTCTGATACATGTACGCATTCACACATACACATGCAAAAACACACACATACACACACACACACACAAATGATTAGGGAACTGGAGGCTAAAACATACAAAGACCAGTTACTGGAATCTTTCAAGGGGACGGAAGGAAGGATGGAAGGAAGGATGGAAGGAAGGAAGGAAGGAAGGAAGGAAGGAAGGAAGGAAGGAAGGAAGGAAGGAAGGAAGGAAGGAAGGAAGAACAAGAGAAGGAAAGATTGTCTTCTTCTCCAACTTACGGTCCATCACACTGATAGTCAACGAGAAGAAGTGCTAAACGTATTCCCTTTTGCCCCAGTGGGCAGGACCAAAGATGATGGGGTTATAACCACAAGGAAGATGGTTTAGCCTAGACATCAGGAAGAATTTCCTGGCTATAGTTCTGAGAGCCTATGGAACAGGCTGCCACATGAACTGGGTAGAGCTCTTTCTCCAGAGATTGGAAAGTCAAAGATGTTTTAGAAGATCCTGTGCTGAGTATGGGGTTGACTTCTGAATCCTGTCCCCTTTCTCTAATTAGACTCTAACCCCACAATATCCTCGACCCACTTCACTGCAGGTAGTCCTCAAATTCTGACCACACCTGCAAATGGAGTTTCTATTGCTATGCAACGTGGTTATTCCGAATTGGCTCTGATTTGGCAACCATTTTTGTCCCAGTTGTTAAGCAAATTACTGCAGATGTTAAAGCGATTGACACGGTCATTAAGAGAGTCCAGGTTCCCCCATTGACTTTGCTTGTCAAAACCTTACTGGGAAGGTCGTAAAGGGGGACAAACATGGACCCCAGGAAACTCAACTATCATAAATAGATGCCAGTTACCAAGTGCCTGGGTTATGATCACGTGACCATGGGGAGTGCTGCCACAGTTATAAATAATAATAATAATAATAATAATAATAATAATAATAATAGTAGTAGTAGTAATAGTAGTAGTAGTAGTAGTAGTAGTAATAATAATAATAATAATAATAATAATAATAATAATAATAATAATAATAATAATAATAATAATAATAATAATAATAATAATAATAATAATAATAAAGTTGGAAGGTACCTTGGAGGTCTTCTAGTCCAACCCCCTGCTCAGGCAGGAAACCCTATACCATTTCAGGCAAATGGCTGTCCAGTCTCTTCTTAAGAACTTCCAGTGTTGGAGCATTCACCGCTTCTGGAGGCAGGTTGTTCCACTGGTTAATTGTTCTAACTGTCAGGAAGTTTCTCCTTAGTTCTAGGTTGCTTCTCTCCTTTCTGAGAAAACAATCTCTTCATAGTTGTCGCTGCGGAAGCCGCACAAAGCATCTTCACTGCCATGGCAACTATTTTAAGAGCTTTCTTAATGAATTAATAAAATAGGGGGGGAAGCATTTTCGTAGTTACAGTATTTTTTTATCAGATTGTTTGGAAACACACACACACACACACCTTTCTTTAAGCAACCTCAGGAGCTACACTGTACCCAGGGAATTCTGGGTAAATGCATACCAATGATGCAGCAAACGGCATCTCATTATTATGGATTAAAGCTCATTGGGATGTATTTTGACTGGAGGTGGTGATTGTCAGGTCCGCATTTGAGTAGGTGCCAATTAAAGAGGTTCCCTGGATGCTGTTTTTCCTGCATTCAGAAGAGGTTGGCACCAATTTTCCCATCTGGTGCCAAATCTCATGCATGTATGCATTCACACACTCACAAGCACACACACACACACACACAAAGATGATTAGGGGACTGGAGGCTAACACATACGAAGACCAGTTACAGGAATCTGCCGAGGGGAAGGAAGGGAGGGAGGGAGGGAGGGAGGGAGGGAGGGAGGAAGGAAGGAAGGAAGGAAGGAAGGAAGGAGAAGAGGGAAGGGGAGGGAAGGAAGGNCACATACGAAGACCAGTTACAGGAATCTGCCGAGGGGAAGGAAGGGAGGGAGGGAGGGAGGGAGGGAGGGAGGGAGGAAGGAAGGAAGGAAGGAAGGAAGGAAGGAGAAGAGGGAAGGGGAGGGAGGGAGGGAGGGAGGGAGGGAGGGAGGGAGGGAAGGAAGGAAGGGTATGTCTAGTCTAATGAAAAGAAGGACCAGGGGTGACATGATAGTAGTCTTCCAATATTTGAGGTGATCCTACAAAGAAGAGGGAGTCAACCAATTCTCCAAAGCACCTGAAGGCAGGACCAGAAGCAACAGATGGAAATTATAATTGAGCAGAGAACCAACCTAGAACAAAGGAGAAAATTCCCAACAGTGAGAACAATTAACCAGTGGAACAGCTTGCCTCCAGAAGTTGTAGGTGCTCCATCACTGGAGGCTTTCAAGAAGAGACTGAACAGCCGCTTTTCTGGAATGGTATAGGGATTGGATTGGAAAGGAAAGGAAGAAAAGGAAGTGAGGAAAGAAGATGAGACAGTGGGAGGGAGGGAGGGAGGGAGGGAGGGAAGGAAGGAAGGAAGGAAGGAAGGAAGGAAGGAAAGAAGGAAGGAAGGAAGGAAAGAAAGAAAGAAAGAAAGAAGAAAGAAAGAAAGAAAGAAAGAAAGAAAGAAAGAAAGAAAGAAAGAAAGAAAGAAAGAAAGAAAGAAAGAAAGAAAGAAAGAAAGAAAGAAAGAAAAGGAGAAAAAAAGAGCAAGAGAAAGAGAGAGAAAAAACTGGTTCCCAACCACCAAATCACAGTTCACCAAAGCGTCTGTTTCTTGCCTCATCTCTTTGCTGGCCTATAGCTGATGCTGCTCAGAGATGGAGAGTGACGGGCTCTGACATTTCATTTCTGCAGAGAATTGGGGAAAAAAGGTTTTGCTGTAATTCATCGCTTCTTGTAACTCAAACCCTTTCTGACAGGAGTACCTGCACTGTCTTTTAACGGTGGCTCCACCGCGGCTGTAATTGGACATGAAAAATGATGTCGCGTTTGTGATCCAAGCTTGGGGAGGGCCTGGGCAGAAGGCGGCAGGGAGAACCTCCTGTGCCAGCATGTAGATGTGGTTACGTGCAGTCTGGATTAAAGTGAGGGCATCCTTGTTTTTCTCCCTGTCCATCTCTCCCTAACCTGGTCCTTCAGGTGTTCCAGTGGTGCCGCCCTCACCACCATAAGGACCTTCCCGTGTCCTTACCACTTTCTACAGAGGGACGATCGAGAGCATCCTGTCATATAGCATCACAGTCTGGTTTGGAAGCATCCCTGCTTTGGACAGGAAAGAGTGGTGAGGATGGCAATTCCCTCCCTAGCACATAAATGTTGCTTGAGCAGGATCCGCAGGATTGTCTGGGACACTACACATCCTCTTCACGACCTGTTTTCCTTGTTACCTTCTGCAAGGGGGCGGGGAGCTTTGTAGTATCCAGATTCAGTCACAGTTTTGTTCCATACAGCATCAACCTTGTGAACTCTCAAGCTTCCTCTTTCTGCTATGTGTTCAAAATGGACAATGATTAATTGCGTGTGTGTGTGTGTGTATGTGTGTGTATGGATGGATGGATGGATGGATGGATGGGTATGTATGTATGTATGTACGTATGACTCAAATACTTTGGCCACCTAATGAGAAGGAAGGACTCACTGGAGAAGAGCCTAATGCTGGGAAAAATTGAGGGCAAGAGAAGAAGGGGACGACAGAGAATGAGGTGGCTGGATGGAGTCACTGAAGCAGTAGGCGTGAGCTTAAATGGACTCCAGAAGATGGTAGAGGACAGGAAGGCCTGAGATAGATAGATGGATGGATGGATGGATGGATGGATGGATGGATGGATGGATGGATGGATGGATGGATATGGCATATGGCATATGGCATATGTGTGTTATGTATGGATATGGGTAAATATATACTTTATTTTGAGAGCAGGCAACAGAATTTCATTTTTAATGTGGGCCAGTGTGCTCACAGTAAAATATGACAATAAAGGTTATCTATGTATCTGTCATTGTGTCCATCTCTCTTGCTGCTAGTTGTCCTCTTCTTCTCTTTCCTTCCACCTTTCCCAGTGTTAGAATCTTCTCTAGAGAGATAGATCTTCCCATAATGTGTCCAAAGTAGAAGAATTTGAGTGTGGTCATTTGTGATTGACGTTAGAAGAGTCATCAGTTTGTGTTCTTGTTGTTCAGTTGTTAAAGTCTTGTCTGACTCTTCATGATCCCATGGACCACAACACGCCAGGCCCCCCTGTCCTCCACTGTCTCCCAGAGTTTGATCAAACTCTTGTTCATTGCATTGATCACCTTATCCAGCCATCTCATCCCCTGCCATCCCCTTCTCCTTTTGCCTTCCATCTTTCCCAATGTTGGGATCTTCTCCAAGGAGTTCTCTCTTCTCATTTGGTGGCCAAAGTATTTGAGCTTCAGCTTCAGCATTTGTCCTTCCAAAGGACAGTCAGGGTTGAGTTCGTTGAGAATTGACTGATTTGACATTTATCAAGGGAGTTTTGCCCCATTTTATGAACCTTCCTTGCACCAATTGTTAAGTGAATCTGGCTTCCATATTGATTTTTGTCAGGGTAAAGCTGATGTAATGTAATATAAAGTGGATGATGCAATGATAGGAATCACTCAGCAGGGTCTGTGTCTCTTTAAGAGCAAGCAGGGTCTGTATCCCTTTAAGAGCCTGAGTATAAAAAGGAAAGCTTTGCTGGAGTGTCTCTCTCTCTCTTGTCCGTTTTCCTGCTGTAACTGCTGTATGTTGGATTCTGCTGTATTACCACGTATATGCAGGACTTTTTTTCTCATAGAACGCCCAGAACAGAGTTCCGGCACCTTTTTTGGATGGAACCTTGTAGGGTAGGCAAGGCGGGTTGTATGATGTGTGTGAGTTCCGGCACCTTTTTTTTTTTTTTTAGAAAAAAAGCACTGCGTGTATGTGTATTGTTCCTGGTGTATGATATTGTAGATAGTGTAAGATAAACCACCATTTAATATAGACCACTGTTTACTGTGTTTACTCCTGGATTATCTCAGTGCAATAAGACTGTGCTTGCTCTGACAACTTTGCTTGTCAAAAGAACGCAAAAGCTGATCATAAGACCCCCGGGACATTGCAACTGTTATAAATAGGAACCAGTTGCCAAGTGTCTGAATTTTGATCACATGACCATGGGGCTGCTGAAAAATGATCATAACTCATTTTTTTAAGTGCCGTTGTAACTTCATACAGTGACTAAATGACCTGTTGTAAGTTGAGGACTACCTGTGTTTCTTGTGTTTCCCAGCCACTTGGTTTGTGAACTTTAGCTCCATAGCATCCTTTAAAACCAAGTGTCGAAAATGTTGTATGTCTCTTGACTAGCCTCTTGTGTGAATCCAGATAGCTGTAGTTTATTTTACAAACCACAGTTAAGGGAATTGCACCGGCATGCTGTGTGAACTCAGTCTGTTGCAGGTGTTCCCATGTAATCATGAATCCAACCAGCTTCTCTCATTAAAAACAGACCTTTAGAAACATCCGGTGAAACGCAATGAGATAAGCGTGTTTAAAATGCATATTTTCTTTCAGATTGTGTCTTCCTATTTCGAACTAATTTCCCATGTACTTTGATTCCCTCCTCAAAGTGCTCATTTCAGTGTGGATTTGAAAGTATTTAAACTGCTGAGAAATACACTTTCTGCCTTTCAGTTTCGGGGGGGAAGTGCCAAACCTGTAAAGAAACTTCAAACTTAAGTTTCAAAGGTTGCAATCAAGGCATGGCAGAAATGAAAAGACCGGGACGGGCGTGCAAAATTTTAATTCCACTCCAAAGCACCTTGAGCCAAATCTGAATGAGATTCTCCTTTCTCACTGCTCTTCCCTTTCCTTCGCTTGAGTAGTGAGACGGGTGATATTCCATCTGCGGGGGAAAAAAATAAAATTATTATTTCCCTTTTTGTGTTTCTCCCCATAATTGGTGTCTCTTCTGTCAAGCTGATTTCAGTTTGCAATATAGGGGGGGTGTATGTTTCTGTATCTTGGGCGCTAGGAAACCATTGTGAAGAGCAGAAGCCAGGGTGTACGTGAAATTACTCTCTACATCTCCTTTTCTTGTATAATGATCTCCAGATTGTTATAAAAATATTTTGTATAGTAATCTTCAGGTTTTTTTTGTATAATGATCTCCAGATTTTTTGTATAATAATCTTCAGAATTGAGTGTGTGTAATGTCCAGCTTTCTCTCTCTTCTAAGTCATTGCTACTCCCTCTCGGAATCAGCTCAACAGCCAGGCTAACCCTGATGATTCCATCAAGGGACAAACCAGGTTACAGGGCTGCCAGCTCACATTTGCAAGCAGCAGAAACGGTTCTCTCCCGCCTCGCAGTGCATTCTCCCAAATTCTCACAGGTTTTTGCTAGAGGAGATTCTCAGTTGTCCAGGTTACAGTTGTCCCAAAGGTGCTTTTTTCAGGAGGCAACTGGACTTTCTTGTTTTTCTTTGAAGACGTTTCGTTTCTCATCCAAGAAGCTTCTTCAGCTCTGACTGGATGGTGGGGAATGAAAGGATTTATACTCCTTGCAGACAGCTGGTCATTTGTGCTCTTTTAGAGAGTCGTTGAGGCCACTTGGAGGTTTGTCTGTGTCCTCAGGGTCACCTGTGGTGCAAATGGGTGTGGAGCCTTCTTGGAACTGCTGAAAGGACTGTGTGGTAGACTGGACTTTCTTGTTTTTCTTTGAAGACGTTTCACTTCTCATCCAAGAAGCTTCTTCAACTCTGACTGGATCGTGGGGAATGGAAGGATTTATACACCTTGCAGACAGCTGGTCATTTGCCTTCTTTTAGAGCAGGGGTGTCAAACTCAATTTCATTGAGGGCCGCATCAGCATTGCGGTTGCCCTCGGGGGGGGTGGTTGGGTGTATCCAGGGTGGGTGTGGCCTACTGGGTGGGCATGGATGGAGTGGGTGTGGCCTACCAGGTGGGCATGGCCAGCTCTACATCGTTTGCGTCAAGGGTGCCTGTGGGGGCCTGGGCAGAGATCTGAGGGTCTCTGGCAGAAGGGGGTGGGACCGGGGCAAGTGCCAAGGCATGGTGCATTCCTTCATTCCTCACAAAGGGTGACACTTCCCCAGCATGCACCCAGGGGGCAGGGCCAACACAGCAGGGGCTGGTTCCTCGCTGTTTCCAGACGGCCTTGTGGAGCTAAGACTGAATGCATTTCAGCATAGATGGCCACCACAAAATTGTACATTGGCTCCCGGCCAGCCTGGGCCAGGGCCAAGGCAGCAGGGGCCATTCCCTCACTGTTTCCAGGATGGCTTCGTGGGCCACATGAAACCATGTCGTGGGCCACATCCAGCCCCCGGGCCTTGTGTTTGACATGTCTGTTTAGAGAGTCATTGAGGCCACTTGGAGGTTTATTTGTCTGTTTTAGAGAGTCATTGAGGCCACTTGGAGGCCACTTGGAGGTTTATCTATCAGGGTCACTTGAGTGGTGCAAATGTGTGTGGAAACTTCTTGCCGGATGTTTTCTGCCTGTCTCCCTTCCCTGTTAAAGACAGGTGCAGGTTGTTGGGGATGAGTCTGTGTTGTCTGCATCTCAAAGTGAACAGCAAATGGTTCCCGTAATCAGAGCTGAAGAAGCTTCTTGGATGAGAAGCAAAACGCCTTCAAAGAAAAACAAGGAAGTCCAGTTGAGCAAAAAAGCATCTTTGGGCCTGCCAGAGACCGCTCCTTTCCTCCTTTCTGCTATCCTTATTGGCGGCGTGTCTCGCAAAGCATTTCACAAATCTCGCTATCGAGATTTGTTTTAATTGCTCCGCAAACATATTTAGCATTTAGGAGCGAGAGCAAAGTGGCGGGCAAGTGGGTTAACGTGATGGAGAGCCGAGCTAGTCACACCGTCTCTCTCTGCGTCTCAAGAGGAGAAACGTGCTTTAGAGGCAATATGACGGTGGCTCTAATCACACTTGTGCTGTACATGGCAAGAGGCTTAACTCACACTACAAGGGTGGTTTCATCGGGAGATTTGGGTTTTTCTGCAGCCTTTAACAAAATGGAGAAATGTCCCCGGAGTTGTCTGCAGGCTGTGGTGGGATTCAGCCGGTTTGCACCACTTCGGCAGAACCGGTAGCTAATTTTTTGTTGCCCAGGCCCAGAATGGACTTCCGGAAGCGGCATCCACACAGAGAACCGGTTGTTCACATATTTGAATCCCACCACTGGATGGATGGACGGACGGGCGGGTGGGCGGGCGGACGGACGGNAGATAGATAGATAGATAGATAGATAGATAAATAGATAGATAGATAGATAGGTAGGTAGATAGAATGGTGGGATTCAGCCGGTTCGCACAACTTCAGCAGAACCAGTAGCTAATTTTTTGTTATTCAGGCCCAGAATGGACCTCTGGAAGCAGCATCCACACAGAGAACCAGTTGTTCACATATTTGATTCCCACCACTGGATGGATGGATGGATGGATGGACAGACGGACAGACAGACAGACAGACAGACAGACAGACAGACAGACAGACAGACAGACAGACAGACAGACAGACAGACAGACAGACAGACAGACAGACAGACAGAATGGTGGGATTCAGCCGGTTTGCACCAGTTTTGCAGAACCGGTAGCTAATTTTTTGTTATCCAGGCCCAGAATGGACTTCCGGAAGTGGCATCCACACAGAAAACCAGTTGTTCACCTATATTGAATCCCACCACTGTCTACAGATGTTCCTGAACTGACGACCATAATTGAGTCTAAAATTTCCATTGCTAAGCGAGACAATTCTTAAGTGGGTTTTGCCCGATATTTTTTTATAATATTTTATTAATTTTCCAGTTTTACGCTTAAGTATTTAAAAAGCAACCTGGTGACTGGTTTAATCAATAGTTCGATCACAAAATCTTTATCCAAATCTCAGGTTACAACATCAGATATTTCTTCTCTTTTCCCCTTAACATTTACTGTCTCGTATTCAAGATAGTACAATTCTAGTTATATCAACTCAATAAAAACATCATTATTACATTTATCAATAAATTTGTAGCTGATACATATCTTAATTACACTCAATCTTCACAAACAGTCCATATCCTGTTATTGATTTTTGTCCAATTTTTAGTTTCTCATCAATATTCCAATTTCACCTTTGATATTTATAATTTTCAGCCTTTGGGTAACCAAAATTTCCCTTATCTCACTTCATAAACAAACTATAATATCCAAAATACACATTTTATCTATTTGAATATAATCTTGTTCTATTTCCTAAAAGTTGTCTATTTCCCACCATATTAAATCATCTATTTAATAATACAATATCCCCTTTAATAAATCAAAACCATTATGTATATTACTTGGGTTAAACAATAAATCAAACATATTCATGATAATTCATTTTAGGTCTAATTTTTAAATATTAAACAGATAAAATCCTTATTTTCAACTAGTTTTGCCCTATTTTATGAGCTTCCTTGCCCCAGATGTTACGTGAATGACTGCAATTTTAAGTTAACCCCATGCTTGTTCAGCTAATCTGGTTTCCCCGTTGATTTTGCAAAAGGGGATCACATAATCCCAGGACACTGTGACCGTCACAAATGTGAGTCGGTTGCCAAGTGTCTGATCACATGATCACAGGGCTGCTGCAACGGTCGTAAGTGTGAAAAACAGTCATAAGTCGCTTTTTTCAGTGCCGTTGTAACTTCGAACGCTCACTAAATAAAATGTCATAAATCAAGGACTAAACTGTACATGGGGTTTTGTCTCTGTAAGCCCCTCGGAGTCACCATGAGTGAGTTGGGCAGTCATATAAATGTTCCTGATAAATAATAATAAAATAAAATGTAAAAATAGTCCTACAGGCAGTGGTGGGATTCAAATAGGTGAACAATCGGTTCTCTGTGTGGACATAATAGGATTAATCCACCACCATCAGAATACCAGAAAGGCACACTCAGACTCTGGTCAAAGTTCCTGCCACAGGAACAACTCCAAACACAAAAGCCCAAGAAGGTATAAAAACCCACCACTCCCAGCAACATGTGGTCAGCTTTCCCAGAGCCTTGCTTTTGTCTGGCTCTGCCCTTCAATAAACTACAACCTTCTTTCTAAAGCAGTCTCCATTTTGTTTATTCCCAGCTTGGACTGGACCCTGATGAAGATTTTTCATCCAACATATCCAGTGGTGGGATTCAAATATGTGAACAACCGGTTCTCTGTGTGGATGCCGCTTCTGGAAGTCCATTCTGGGCCTGGGCAGCAAAACATTAGCTACAGTGGTGGTGCAAACCAGTGGTGCAAACCAGTTGAATCCCACCACTGCCTACAGGAACTCCCCTTTTACAAATCAGGAGGCTTCCAAGCACAATGGAAAAATTGTGAAGGCGAACAGGTGTTCAACCAGAGAAAGAAGCTCAGAAACACAATGAAATTTGGCAAAACTTCCCAAGCATTGTACACTCATTGGCGCTCTCTGAACTGGCTTGTTTACTTGCAGATGTTTCATTGCCTCTGCAAGCCAACACCCAAACTCAGAGCACGCCAAGGACTCCACAGCTCAACCTTGAGCTAACGTGCATTCTCGTCTGCAGATTCTCAAGCACTCTTGTGCTTCAGGAGGAAAAGCAGAAATTTCTCGTGCAGACGGGAAAACAATTATCGTGCAGCGTGCATTTGTGTCCAGCATTATCCTAGCCAAGGGCAGGTCAAAAGAAGGAGAGGAAATAGAGATTTTTGAGACCATGAAGTCATGCGGTATCAAGCTCAGGAGGGTTTTCGTACCATTGTCTCTTAATATCCAAAATTTCTCCCATACATAGCCTTAAGTTTGCAAGGATGGTTCTGGTGGATTGGTTTCCAAATGTTCTTTTGTTTATAAGGGTTTCTGGTGTGGGTGTGTCAAGTGGGGATCTTGTGATGGGTCTTGTGATGGATCAGATGTGGGTCATCAGTGAGAAGCTTGTGATGGGGAGGTTATATCTTTGGCTTTGGGCAGAAGGTTGAACTAGAAGACCTCCAAGGTCCCTTCCAGGTCTATGAACTTATGAATAACAGAATAACAGAGTTGGAAGAGACCTTGGAGGTCTTCTAGTTCAACCCCCTGCTCAACCAGGAAACTCATACCATTTCAGACAGGTGGTTGTCCAATTGCTTCTTAAAAACTTCCAGTGTTGGAGCATTCAGAACTTCTGGAAGCAAGTTGTTCCACTGGTTAATTGTTCTCAGTGTTAGGAAGTTCCTCCTTAGTTCTAGGTTGATTCTCTCCTGGATTAGTTTCATTCCATTTGTATGGATGATTCATGTGGGTGAACAAGCCCCCTTGATATGGAACCTCCATGGGACAGCTGCCCCACATGCTGTGGCAACTGTGAGAGGGACCTCGGAGTCCTAGTGGACAATCACTTAGATACGAGCCAGCCGTGTGCTGCAGCTGCCAAAAAAGCCAACACAGTGCTAGGCTGCATTAACAGAGGGATAGAATCAAGATCACGTGAAGGGTTAATACCACTTTACAATGCCTTGGTAAGGCCACACTTGGAATACTGCATCCAGTTTTGGTCACCGCAATATAAAAAAAGATGTTGAGATTCTAGAAAGAGTACAGAGAAGAGCAACAAAGATGATCAGGTGACTGGAGGCTAAAACATATAAGGAACGGTTGCTGGAATTGGGTATGTCTAGTCTAATGAAGAGAAGGATGAGGGGGGACAGGATAGCAGTTTTCTGACATCTCAGGGGCTGCCCCAAAGAAGAGGGAGTCAAGCTATTCTCCAAAGCACCTGAAGGCAGGACAAGAAGCAACGGATGGACACTAATCAAGGAGAGAAGCAACCTAGAACTAAGGAGAAACTTCCTGACAGTAGGAACAATTAACCAGTGGAACAACCTGCCTCCAGAAGTGGTGAATGCTCCAACACTGGAAGTTTTTAAGAAGAGACTGGGCAGCCATTTGTCTGAAATGGTATAGAGTTTCCTGCCTGAGCAGGGGGTTGGACTAGATGACCTCCAAAGTCCCTTCCAATTTTTGGTTGTTGTTGTTGTTGTTATTATTACTATTACTATTACTATTACTATTACTATTACTATTACTATTACTATTACTATTACTATTACTATTACTATTACTATTACTATTACTATTACTATTATTATGTCTCTGCTCAGGAGCTCAGTTGAGTTGGTTCTGTGGGATAAAAGGCCACCAAGAAAGCCCAGATCTGAAAGTTAGAGTGAACATTTGGGGGGTGGGAGGCCACACTTCTTGAGGGCAGTAGTAGAAATTGCAGGTCTACAAATTCATTCAGATTTATTCCAAATTCAGAGATAAAGAAGGTGGCTCTAGAAATCTATCTGTCTATCACTGGAGGATTTTAAGAAAAGATTGAACAGCTGTTTGCCCGAAATGGTATAGGACTGTGGTGGCGAACCTATGGAATGCGTGCCACAGTTGGCACACAGAGCCCTCTCTGTGGGCACGCGCATTGTCGCCCCAGTCCTAGGCCTTCAGCTGGGTTTTATAAAACCTTTTCGCTTTAGGCCTCCGCCGCCGTGTGCAAAAAAAAAAAAAGGTTCAATCAATTTCAACTTCTTGCGGGAAAAAAAAGACCTCGCAAAGTTGGAATTGATTGATTGAACTTTTTAGTCCCACCCAGTCTGCTGTTACCACCGCAGCCACACCCACCCAATGGACCATGCCCACCCAACTGGCCACACCCACCCAATGGACCACGCCCACCCGGCACCCGACAATACATAAGTGGGTTTTGGGTTGCAGTTTGGGCACTCGGTCTCTAAAAGGTTCGCCATCACTGGTATAGGTCCTCCTGCCCAAGCAGCGGGGTTGGACTAGAAGACCTCCAAGGGTCCTTCCAACTCTGTAATTCTG
The DNA here is from genome assembly GCF_001527695.2 of Protobothrops mucrosquamatus. Lineage (NCBI taxonomy): Eukaryota > Metazoa > Chordata > Lepidosauria > Squamata > Viperidae > Protobothrops > Protobothrops mucrosquamatus. The sequence continues at coordinate 16,414 of NW_015390331.1, read as the reverse complement.
TTTTTCTGTAAATCCCTTCTAAATGGTGCTTTTTTTTTCTTTCTTCTCTTTCTTCACAGATGAACAGGCCGATCCAGGTGAAACCAGCGGACAGCGAAAGTCGAGGAGGTAGGTGGATTCTTTCTTTGTAGCCTCTGGCATGGTGGTGTAATCGTTGCTTGTGGGTTTTTCTGAGCTATGTGGAGATCCGTTAGTAACGCAATCAGCCTCCACGCCCAATCCTCAAGACAGCTCTTCGTTAACTCGCCTTCCCTTTGCGTCGCGATTCCTCACATCGAATTGTTATTTGATTTCAAAAAAAGGCTTGCTGGTTAAAAAAAGAAGTTCTTAGCAAAAGTTTTACGAATGCCAGGTTGATTTGTTGGCCTGTCTGTCTAAGGTTGAGCTGTTGACTCTCCTGTTAGTTTGTTCAGGCCCGGTTCTTTCATTTCAATGGCTTAAGGGGGCAAGGAAGCAAGGTTTGATTTCGCCTAAGATGGGCCCCTGGGGGCCTGTAATCATTTGGTGTGGCTTTTATTGGTCCTGCCATGTTCGTAATCAAGGTGTGTTAAATCACCGGTTACATTTCTGCTTGTAGTCCAATTATCCATCACACAATGAGATTGGCTGATTGCTTTGGGGGCACAGCGTCACAATCCACCCAAACAGCAATTTTTTAAATTGCAAAATGGCATCTGTTTTATTACTAAGATGTGCACGGGGGGTGGGGGGTGAGAGAGATTAACAGATTTCTGTCTTGGAATATCTGGGGGGGGGGGAACGGGGGCGGATACCTTGATGGGCCACTCTTGTTCTTTCACTCATCTTTCAGATACTCTGTATGAGGCCAGTTTGTCGAATTTGTGTTGTGTTGCTGGTTGTGTTATCTTCCCTCTCAGAACTGGAATTTGCTAGCATGCAGCCGGGAGTTTGGGGTGTCCACAGGGGGAGTCAAAAAATCTTGAGAGGATGGATCACACAGAGAAGGTGAACATCTAGAACAATTTTGACCCACCCTGTAGACTAGAGGACCCTGACAGATTCCCAAATGGGACTTAAGGAAAACACATGTTGAACTATTGCAATTTTGGAGAATACACGTTCAATACTGATTTCATCCTGGATGGATTATGGATTGCTCACCCACCCTCCAAACAACGTGGGCAAATATTAGGGATGTATGAATTAACCCTGATCTGATCTGAACCAATAATCCAGTTTGGAAAAAAGAAAAAAAAGAACAGAAACGAGTCAGTCAGATTCCGTGCTTTTGGATCTGAAAGCACTGGATAAACTGGATTCAATCCAGAAAATCTGATTGTAAAAAAGAAAGAAAGAAAGAAAGAAAGAAAGAAAGAAAGAAAGAAAGAGGGAGGGAGGGAGGGAGGGAGGGAGAGAAAGAAAGAAAGAAAGAAAGAAAGAAAGAAAGAAAGAAAGAAAGAAAGAAAGAAAGAAAGAAAGAAAGAAAGCACAGAAGTGACAACAAGCTTGTCAATTCAATCCAGATAATTCATCCAATTTAGAATAACGGTTCAGTTTTGAGATTTGAGTGCTGAGCAAATATGTCTTCATCATCACTTGTATTGCTCCCCTTGGTCTGACTGTGTCAGCTATTATGTCTTTATAGTTTCCATGTTGCCTTTTTTTAATCTTGAAAATATATTCTCCTACCTTCTGATCATCACTTTACATGCTTGCCAAAGTGCATTGATCTGACGTGGGGATGAAACAGAAGAGAGAGAAAAGGGGAAGGGAAGGGTCAAAGGCCTCTTCCCACAACACAATAGCCTAAGCTCTAGTGCAGGGTATGCATATTAATGTGTGGAATTAATGTTCATTAAGCCGTGCAGAGTCACCTCGTTGTGAGATGGGCAGGAAGCAAATTTAGTAAATAAAGTAAATTAATTAAGGCACTGTGGGGATCTCAGCAAGGAGTCAATTGATCAGTAAATTACCTCCAAGGGTTAAATTTTATCACAGGAAAATCATGCATGAGGTTAAACGAACGGTAGTTGTTTGGGGGAACATCTAAACTGGATCAATAAACTTGGTTTGCCCATACTTTGTTATTTGTATCTACACTTGAGAGCTTCTGCTTGTGTGGCCAATCACACTTGGCCAATAAAGAATTCTATTCTATTCTATTCTATTCTATTCTATTCTGTTCTGTTCTGTTCTGTTCTGTTCTGTTCTGTTCTGTTCTGTTCTAGTCTAGTCTAGTCTAGTCTAGTCTAGTCTAGTCTAGTCCAGTCCACTCCACTCCAGTCCACTCTAGTCCACTCCACTCCACGCTACTCTACTCTACTCTACTCTACTTATTATTATTATTATTATTATTATTAATTTAATTTCTATACCGCCCTTCTCCCGCAGGACTCAGGGCGGTGCACAGCATATTAAAACAGATACAAATAACAATATACAAAAATAAAAACCCTTCTAAAACCAAATTAAAAACCAAATATTAGAGGCTGTGTTCCAATTAAAATTATACTTAAAATCGTCCCTAAATAAAATCCTCCTTAGGTCAGGCCCGCTTGCTGGAAAAGCCATGTCTTGAGGGCCGCCGCCTTTCATTCCTCTAGGCCTTAGTAGGCCTAGAGCCCCCCTAGTTCATTCCAGAGGGTGGGGGCACCCACAGAGAAGGCCCTTCCCCTGGGGGTCGCCAGCCGACATTGTTTGGCCGACGGCACCCTGAGGAGACCCACTCTGTGGGAGCGTACCGGTCTATGGGAGGAAATCTGTGGCAGAAGGCGGTCTTGGTACTCTACTCTACTCTACTCTACTCTACTCTACTCTACTCTACTCCATTCTTTCATTCTACTTTACTCTCCCCACTGCACTCCACTCCACTCCCTTCCCTTCCCTTCCCTTCCCTTCTCTTCCCTTCCCTTCCCTTCCCTTCCATTCCATTCCATTCCATTCCATATTTTCTACTCTACTCTACTCTACTCTACTCTACTCTACTCTACTCTACTCTACTCTACTCTACTCTACTCTACTCTACTCTACTCTACTCTACTCTATTCTACTCTACTCTACTCCAATCCACTCCATTCCATTCCATTCCATATTTTCTATTCTATTCTATTCTATTCCATTCCATTCCATTCCATTCCATTCCATTCCATTCTATTCTATTCTATTCTATTCTATTCTATTCTATTCTATTCTATTCTATTCGAGATTGGACAGCCATTTGTCTAAAATGATATAGGTATAGGGTTTCCTACGTGAGAAGGGGGTTGGACTAGAAGACCTCCAAGATCCCTTCCAATGTTCTGTTCTGTTCTGTTCTGTTCTATTCTCCTAGAAAAAGAGCTGGAGAGAAAGAATGGACCTAAAACAGCAAGTCTGTCCATGATAGAGCTCACTATCCACCTTGGCATTATAGAAGACAACCAAACTCCTGAACACTGTTAGGGGTAGGTCGGTGTTTTTCAACCTTGGTGACCTGAAGATGGGTGGACTTCAACTCCCAGAATTCACCAGTCAGCAAAATTACAGTTGTCCATTGACCAGCCGAGTGTCAAGATTTGCAAAATTTGAGTTCCAACAGGAATCAAGCGGAAATGAGGTGAAGGATGGAGAGCAGTCCGGTTTGAGATGTCCGCATAAGAAAGAGTTGGAGGAAACGAACAAGACTGGCTGGGGAATTCTGGGAGTTGAAGTCCACCTGTCTTAAAGTGGCCAAGGTCGAGAAAGATGGGCCTGGAAAATTCAGCCAGTTACATTCGTGGCATTTGTTCTCTGCTGGGAGGACAGCCGAGGGTGTGGGAAAATGTCGGTCTGCTGGCGTGCCAAGTTTGTTTGTTTTAAAGTTCACAAGGTCCCCACTGCAAGAGCTTTCATACAGTAGCTCTGGAAAAATAGGACAGATTTTTGCTGCCATCTGATCGCTTCCTGAATTGAGTAATTTGCTGATTTAGCAGCTAGAGCATGTTCGTTCATTGTCTGTAAGAAATGGACAGCTTTGCCCAGAAAAATCTCTTCTGTTTGCAAACCATACCAGGCTAAACTCTCTCTGTGTGTTTTGTGTGTGTGTGTGTGAGAGAGAGAGAGTGAGTGAGTGTGTTTGTTTGTGTATACACCTGCACCTATATTCCTTCCTTCCTTCCTTCCCTTCCCTTCCTCCCTCCTATTTTCCTTTTTTCTTTCCTTTCTTTCTTTCTTCCGCCCTCCCTTTCTTCTTCCCACTCTCTTTCCCTTCCTTCCTCCTTCTCTCCTTCCTTCCATCTTCTCCTCCTTTCCATCTTCCTTCTTTCTTTTCTTCCTTCCTTCCTTCCTCCCTCCCTCTCTCCCATATCTCCTTCCTTCCTTCCAGCTTCCCCTCCCTTACATTTTCTTTCTTTCTTTCTTTTTTTCTTTCTTTCCTTCCTTCCTTCCTCCCTTCCTCCAGCCTTTCCTTCCTTCCTTCCCACCTTCCTTCTCTCCTTCCTTTTTTCCATCTTCTCCTCCCTTCTTCTTCCCTTTCTTCCTTCTGTCTTCCCCTCCCTTACTCCTTCCTTTCTTCCTTTCTTCCTTTCTTCCTTCCTTCCTTCTTTCCTTCCTTCCTCCCTTCCTCCAGCCTTTCCTTCCTTCCTTCCCACCTTCCTCCTCTCCTTCCTTTCTTCCATCTTCCCCTCCCTTCTTCTTCCCTTTCTTCCTTCTGTCTTCCCCTCCCTTACTCCTTCCTTCCTTCCTTCCTTCCTTCCTTCTTTTCTTCCTTTCTTCCTTCCTTCCTTCCTTCCTTCCTGCCTGCCTGCCTGCCTGCCTGCCTGCAGAAAAAGTGATACTCAGTTCCACTCTTTCCAGTGTTAAAAAAAGAAGAAGGAATAACTGGCTTTTTCCAATTCAATTAATGTTAATAGCACATTTAACATGCATTTGTCGTTAGTAGGTGTATATCATCCGTATACACGGCCGTTTTATGGAATAGTATAAATAGTATAACAAGACAAGTCTCTGCTTTAATGAACATAGAATCTAAATTTAATGGAGGAGAGCTGTGGAGAAACCTTAGATCCTTTTGCTTAGCTTTCTTACAAAAGAGAATTCATTACCAAGATACCCAAATTAACAAGAGGACGGTATGTTAGCATTTCTCTAATTTTACTTTTTAAACAAACCTGACCATATGCAGGATATTTGAAGGTGTTTTTACAGACGTGGAGATTACTTTAAAAAAAAAAAAAGATATTATTTATATGTTCCAAGAATGAACAGAAAATATGGCAATGAGCTGTCTAAAATTAAAAATTTGTAGTAGGCGAAATAGACGGAACGTATTTGATTAGGCTCCATCAGAGTATTTGTATCTTAGTCGATACCTTATCAGTGCTATAATCCCCCAGAAGCTATAAGCTGATTTAAATAAGTTAAATTGTACATTATATGAATTTTGGAAGAAAATAGGACAGGAATATTACTGTGTAATCCTTTCCAGACCATGGACCCTTAGGTGGTTAGCTGCAGGCCAGGTTCCTAAAAGGAATAGCAAAGTACACACTTATTGTCACACTTATAACTCTTGCAGGCTGGCTGAGGAATTCTGGGAGTTGAAGTCCACAAGTCTTAAAGTTGCCAAGTCAGAAGACCCCTGCTCTTGCAGCATTCCCCAGTTGTCACGTGATCAAAGTTCAGACACTCAGCAACTGACTCGTATTTACGACGGTCGCAGTGTCCCGGGATCACATGATCCCCTTTTGCGACCTTCCGACAACCAAAGTCAACGGGGAAGCCACTTAACAACCATGCCACTAACTTAACAACTGCGGCAAGAAAGGTCATAAAATGAGGCAAAAACTCACTTCCCCAATTTCTCACTTAGCAACCTCAATTTTGGACTCGATTGTGGTCATAAGTGGAGGACTACCTGTATTTAACAGAGGGGTGAGGCAATGAAATCAAATACGCACCTACAACAGTGTGATCACAGCATCCCCATTTTTTTTTTACATGCCACACACATTAAAACAAGTCATACTCTGAGGAATGGGAGGGACTAGAAGTAAATCTAAATGATCTTTTTTTTTAATTTGCTTCAGTCAGTATGTTTCCTCCTTTGTTGCATATTTATGGAATTACTAAAAATTGGAACTGAGGAGAAACTTCCTGACAGTGAGAACAATTAACCAGTGGAACAACCTGCCTCCAGAAGTGGTGAATGCTCCAACCCTGGAAGTTTTTAAGAAGAGACTGGACAGCCATTTGTCCGAAATGGTATAGGGTTTCCTGCCTGAGCAGGGGGTTGGACTAGATGACCTCCAAGGTCCCTTCCAACTTTATTATTATTATTATTATTATTATTATTATTATTATTATTATTATTATTATTATTATTATTATTATTATTATTATTATTATTATTATTATT
>NW_015390331.1:6809-9626 GCF_001527695.2 Protobothrops mucrosquamatus | reverse complement strand
GGACAGCCATTTGTCCGAAATGGTATAGGGTTTCCTGCCTGAGCAGGGGGTTGGACTAGATGACCTCCAAGGTCCCTTCCAACTTTATTATTATTATTATTATTATTATTATTATTATTATTATTATTATTATTATTATTATTATTATTATTATTATTATTATTATTATTATTATTATTATTATTATTATTATTATTACTATTACTTCAGGCAATGAGAAAAAAGGAAAACGATGTTTCTCAATCTTAGCCAATTGAAGATCGGTGGACTTCAGATCAAGTCCCAGAATTCCCCAGCCAGCATGCTTTAAGATGGGTGGACTTCATGTCCCAGAATTCTCTAGCTACCATTTTTTAAAGATGGGTGGGCTTCATGTCCCAGAATTCTCTAGCTACCATTTTTTTAAGATGGGTGGACTTCATGTCCCAGAATTCTCTAGCTACTATTTTTTTTTAAGATGGGTGGACTTCATGTCCCAGAATTCTCTAGCCAGTATGCTTTAAGATGGGTGGGCTTCTTGTCCCAGAATTCTCTAGCTACCATTTTTTTAAGAGGGGTGGACTTCAACTCCCAGAATTCCCTAGACAACATGTGGGAGTTAAAGTCCACTCAACTTCAAGTTGAGAAACACTGGGTTGTACAATAGAGCTACACATCTCCACACGAGCTGCTTGTCAAAGGATCACCTTGCGCGTTAATAATATATTTACAGTCTCGCTCCACAATTAATTTGGAAATGCATTGACTCGACGCTACTGTTTAAGTGCATTAGGATAACGGCTCCCTTATGACGAGGTGGTGGCGTCGCCTTCTGTGATTACCCAAGGCTACTGTAACCCTCTCCCCATATTGTGGTTTATGACACATCAAGCCCAAATGCGCTCCCTTTATTGAAAGCAATGTGCCTTCTCCTCAAATATGGTGCAGCCCAGATGGATGCCTCCAAGCCTGCGAGGTGAGGCTTTGCCAAACAGTTGTGAGCACAAATGTTTTATTTATTATGATGTGATTGATATGAGGATAACTACGCCTGCTATTATGGGCTTTGGGGGCTAGAAGGCAGCCACCGACGCTAGAGATGTCCTGTTTTTATTTTTCATTCTTATCTTTTAAAGGAGGTATAGAGTTGGCAGTCCTAGGCTGTATCAACAGAGGGAGAATATCAGGATCACGTGAAGTGTTAGTACTGCTTCATAATGCCTTGGTAGGACCACACTTGGAATATTGCATCCAGTTTTGGTCACCACGATATAAAAAAAGATGCTGAGACTCTTGAAAGAGTTCAGAGGAGAGTAACAAAGATGATTAGGGCAATGGAGGCTAAAACATACGAAGAACAATGGCAGGGATTGGGTAGGTCTTGTTTAATGAAAAGAAGGACTAGGGATGACATAATAGCAGTGTTCCAATATTTGAGGGGCTGCCACATAGAGGAGGGGGATCAACTTATTTTTCAAAGCATCTGAAGACAGGATAAGAAGCAATGGGTGGAAAATAATCAAGGGAAAAAACAACCTAGAATTACAGAGAAATTTCTCGACAGTGAGAACAATTAAACCAATGAAACGGCTTGCCTCCAGAAGTTGTAGGTGCTCCATCACTGGAGGTTTTTAAGAAGACAATGTACAGCCATTTGTCTGGAATTACATGGGAGTCTCCTGCTTGAGCAGGAGGTTGGACTAGAAGACCATCAAGGTCCCTTCCAACTCTGTTATTCTGTATTTGATTCTGTAAGGAAGGATTGTATGACTGCACCAGAACGAGATCCATCATTGTAAGATGAATATTCCCCATCTGGTGACCTCTACTGTAAACCTCCTGTCCTGGGAAGGCTGGGCATTTTTGAAGACCCAGAAAACCTAAAGCCAAATAGATCCCTTTATTTTCCTAGCTCCTTGGGTAAGATCATTAACCAGTGAAACACCTCCAGAAGTTGTGGGTGCTCCAACACTGCAACTTTTTAAGAAGAGTCTGGACATCCATTTGTCTGAAATGGCATAGGGTTTCCTGCTGGAGCAGAATACAGAGTAATTCTGTTCTTTTGTATTTGTTATGTTTACTCCTACGAGGGCCCTCATTCAACTTTGTATTGTGTGCCAGTTACATCCTTTCCTGGATAGGAAGTCTCTCCATTCAGTCACTGAGACCTGGTCATCTCCCGTTTAGATTGTTGCTCTGTATGGGACATGGGAGTGTGGGGTTTGCTCCATTTTTTTTTTGTCGCAGAACACATCCTGTCTATCAGCCAACATCTAAATAAGCAGGGATTAACTCCAGACAAATAGTCAAGCAGAAAGTAATACCCTAATTGAGGAAAGACTAAGGAGAAAACCACCACCACCAAGACTGGCAAGTCAAGCTACTGCCTCCTCCTCCTCCTCCTCCTCCTTGTCTCTGCAAACCCCCCTCCCTTTGAGCACTGATGATGTTACCTAGTTGGGTCATGAAATGTCTGCAAGAAAACCACGAAGCCCAGAGAGCACCAAGATTTAGATTTAGATTTAGATTTATTTCATTTATACCCCGCCCTTCTCCCGGAGGACTCAGGGCGGCTTACAGCGAGTTTAAAACAATTCCACATAAATACAAAATACAAATCTAAAATAATTAAAAATAAATATTTGAATCGGCCGCTCACTAAAATTTGGTTAAAACCAATTAAAATACCCCTAGGCCAGTCCTGCCTGCTGAAACAGCCAAGTCTTGAGGGCGCGGCGGAAGGAGGGGAGATCCGGAATCACCCGGATCTCTGGGGGCAGCTCGTTCCAGAGGGTGGGCGCTCCGACAGAGAAGGCTCTCCCCCTTGGGGTCGCCAAC
>NW_015390331.1:0-6138 GCF_001527695.2 Protobothrops mucrosquamatus | reverse complement strand
AGGAAGGAAGGAAGGAAGGAAGGAAGGAAGGAAGGAAGGAAGGAAGGAAGGAAGGAAGGAAGGAAGGAAGGAAGGAAGGAAGGAAAGAAAGAAATCCCCATGGACTTTACTTGTCAGGAAGTCACAAAAGAGGATCACGTGACCTTGGGACATTGCAACTGTCATAAATACACATCAGTTGCCAAGCCTCCAAATTTTGATCAGGTGACCATGGGGATGTTTCAATTGTTGTAGCTGTGAAAAATGGCCTTAAGTCACTTTTTTGAAGTGCTCTTGTAACTTTGAACATGTCACAAAACGAACTGTTGTAAGTCGAGGACTTTCCCAGCCCTTTGCTCACCTCTAAGTCGTAAACATTGATCGACCGGTTAAAAAAAGCCCTGGTCAAAAACACAGATCCCTCTTAAAGACTCCATGCTTTCCTTTGAAAAAAATAAACAAATGTCCATTTCTTCTAACGGTGGATGCTTGCTTGGTTTTTAAACCAGGTTGGCCTTCCATCAAAGGGCAGGTCTTCTTCCTCCATGGCCACTAAGCTTTCTCAAGAGCTTCCCAAAAGCTTTTGAAAATCCAGGTGTCCTGTCACCTCCATCCCTGGTTCTTTGGAAGCTCTCACAAACATCTCAAATGTAGGCGAGTCCGGATTTACCTTCGCAGCCTCCGTGATGACTTCCCTTGAACGAAATTCCTTCAACATGCTCAGACAGATTTTTTTTCCCCACCCTGTGATTACTGGTTTATTCCAACATCCAGAACAGACACTAAACTGACTGGCCTAAATTTTCCCCCAATCTCCCCTAAATCCTTTTAAAAATCTTTTAAAAAATTAAAAAAAAATGGGTGGCCCACAGTTTGCAAGGATTTTGAACCAGCGAGCGATCGGTCAAAGGGAAAGTCTTCTCCGTGGCCACCAGGTTTCTTCAAGAGCTTCTAAAAGCTTTTGGAAGTCCAAGTGTCCTATCTCTACTGTGGCACCTCCATTCACGAGTCTTTTGATGCTCTCACAAACATCTATGCAGTGTTTCTCAACCTTGGCAATTTTACGATGTGTGGACTTCAACTCCCAAAATTCTCCAGCTTGCAATGCTAGCTGGATAATTCTTGGAGTTGAAGTCCACACATCATAAAGTTGCCAAGGTTGAGAAACACTGATTTCTACGGAATAAGAGAGTTGGAAGGGACCTCGGAGGTCTTTTAATCCAACCCTGCTTAGGGGACTGGAGGCTAAAGCATATAAGGAACGGTTGCTGGAATTGGGTATGTCTAGTTTAATGAAGAGAAGGACGAGGGGGGACAGGATAGCAGCCTTCCAATATCTCAGGGGCGGCCCCAAAGAAGAGGGAGTCAAGCTATTCTCCAAAGCGCCTGAAGGCAGGACAAGAAGCAACGGATGGAAACTGATCAAGGAGAGAAGCAACCTAGAACTAAGGAGAAACTTCCTGACAATGAGAACAATTAACCAATGGAACAACCTGCCTCCAGAAGCGGTGAATGCTCCAACACTGGAAGTTTTTAAGAAGAGACTGGACAGCCATTTGTGTGAAATGGTATAGGGTTATCTGCCTGAGCAGGGGGTTGGACTCGATGACCTCCAAGGTCCCTTCCATCATCATCATCATCATCATCATCATCATCATCATCATCATCATCATCATCATCATCATCATCATCATCATTATTATTATTATTATTATTATTATTATTATTACCCTATACCATTTCAGACAAGTGACTGTCCAGTCTCTTCTTAAAAACCTGACCTAAAAATCTAAAATGTAAGTGAGCCGGGATTTACCTTTGAAGCATCCACGCTAATATCTCCTGAAACGTGCCCAGGGATTTTGTCACCTTGCGGTTACCGGTTTATCCCATCATCCAGAACAGACGCTAAGTTGACTGGCCTAAAGTTCCCCAAATCCTTTATTTTTTTAGATTAAAAAAAAATGGGTGGCAGACATTTGGCAGGACATTCTCTTGAGATGTTCCCAAATATCTTCTTGCATTCCCAATGATTCGCTTGAGAAGTTTGAAATCAACACACCCTCTCCGACACCTGTCCTTTATCCCCCTTCGTAAGGAAATAAGAGGGAGATTTGAGAATTCATTTACATTCCTTGCATCTCGCTCACCCACCCCAAAAAAACGCCCCTCCCTTCGCTCCTTTTGGGATTTGGAACAGATTTAAAGAGGTGCGGTATTTTGCATTTGAATGTCGAATCCCAGCCTCACCTGTCATTTCTCGCCAATTTGATATGCTTTTGCTCAAGGCTTGATTTCCACGTGAAGGAAGGTACAGAGGAAACCGTCTCCTTAATGGGGTCAGTAGCCCTAAGAAGACACCTGCAAAATCTGCAGTTTTGGAAAAATAGGGTTTTATTATTTGAAGTAGCAGTTAAAATCATACGTGCGTCTATGTATGTGTGTGTATCTGTATTTGAATGCATGTTTTTGTGTGGGTGTGTGTCTGTAAATAAATATATATATATATACACACACACACACATATACAATATATCAATATCTATATATTTATAGGTAGGTAGGTAGGTAGGTAGGTAGGTAGGTAGGTAGGTAGATAGATAGATAGATAGATAGATAGATAGATAGATAGATAGATAGATAGATAGATAGATAGATAGATAGATAGATAGATAGATGATTAGAGATAGAGACAGAGACAGACAGACAGACAGACAGACAGACAGACAGACAGATAGATAGATAGATAGATAGAGATAGATAGATAGATGATTAGAGATAAAGAAATAGAGATAGATAGAGATAGAGATAGAGATAGATAGAGATAGAGATAGAGATAGATAGAGATAGAGATAGATAGAGATAGAGATAGAGAGATAGAGAGATACACAACACATAGATACAAATACATATCTCTCTATCTATCTATCTCTCTATAGTATATATAATATATAATGTGTGTACATAGTGTACATATATATACTGTATGTGTATATGTATTTATATGTAAATATACACACACACATATATACAGTCTATGTGTGTGTATGTATGTGTATGTATGTAGCTATGTGTGTATATGTTTGTGTGTGTATACATACACATACATAGATAGTCCTTCACTTTCAACAGTTCATTTAGTGACCATTCAAACTTGCAATGGCATTGAAAAAAGGCTTATGACCATCTTTCACACTTATGACCCATTCCAGCATTCCCCATGGTCACGTGATCAAACTTCGGCCGCTTGGCAACTGACTCATACTTATGATGGCTGCACTTTCCCCGGGGGGGGTCACATGACCCCCTTTTGCGACCTTCTAACAAGCAAAGTCCATGGGGAAGCCGGATTCACTTAACAACCAGGTTCGTAACTTGCCAACTGCAGTGATTCCCTTAACACCTCTGGCAAGCAAGGTTCGTAAAATGGGGCCGGATTCAAGTAACAAATGTCTCGCTTAGCAAAAGAAACTTTGCACTCAATTGTGGTCGTAAGTCAAAGCCTACAGATTGTTCACCAGAGCACCAGAGGGCAGGACGAGAAACAATGGTTGGAAACTAATCAAAGAGAGAAGCAACCTGGAATTAAGGAAAAACTTATTGACAGTGAGGACAATCAACCAGTGGAACAGCTTACCCCCAGAAATCATGGGCGCTCCATCGCTGGAAATCTTCAAGAAGAGACTGGACAATCACCTGTCAGAGACGATATAAGTTCTCCTGCTTGAGCAGGGGGCTGGACTAGAAGACCTCCAAGGTCCCTTCCAGCTCTATTCTATTCTATTCTATTCTATTCTATTCTATTCTATTCCATTCCATTCCATTCCATTCCATTCCATTCCATTCTATTCTATTCTATTCTATTCTATTCTATTCTATTCTATTCCATTCCATTCCATAACCTGGAATACTGCAGCCAATTTTGGTCACCATATCACAAAAAAAGATGTTGAGAGTTTGGAAAAAAATTCAGAGAAGAGCAACTAAGATGATCCAAGGCCTGGAGACTAAAACATACGAAGAACGGCTGCAGGACTTGGGTTTGGCTAATCTAAAGAAAAGAAGAAATAGGGGAGACATGATAGCAGTGTTCCAGTATCTGAGGGGCTGCCACAAAGAAAAGGGGGTCATGTTATTCACCAGAGCACCAGAGGGAAGGACAAGAAACAATGGATGGAAACTGATCAAAGAGAGAAGCAACCTAAAATTAAGGAGAAACTTCCTAACAGTGAGGACAATTAACAAGTGGAACAGCTTGCCTCCAGAAATCGTGGGCACTCCATCACTGGAGATTTTCAAGAAGAGACTAGACAGTCACTTGTATGAGGTTCTCCTGGTTGAGCAGTGGGCTGGACTAGAAGACCTCCAAGATCCCTTTCTATTCTATTCTATTCTATTCTATTCTATTCTATTCTATTCTATTCTATTCTATATTCCATTCCATATTTTCTATTCTATTCTATTCTATTCTATTCTATTCTATTCTATTCTATTCTATTCTATTCTATTCTATTCTATTCTATTCTATATATTTATTTATCTCAGCAAGCCTTCCAATGGTGAACTCTCTTTGAACAATACTTGTCAGCGTTTTAAATCGCAGGTCTTGGCATCTGCTCACCACAGGGAATATGAGAAGGAGTCTTCTCTTAACGAAACACATAAAATTTCAGGCACATTTTCGTTCCAAGGGGGAAGCCAGAGTGAAAGTAACACGCTTGAATTTCTCCTCCTGATTATTATAATTCTGCTGGATTTAAGGATGAGCTCCTTCAAGACTGTGTGAGTAAGAAGATACCCCCCCTTAATGTGAGAATGGATTTGAAACTTTTCTTACCCCAAAAATAAAAAAAATAAAAATCCTGGCACTCAGAGAGCACGGAGACGTTTTATTTATTTCAGTGTTCCAATATCTCAGGGGCTGCCCCAAAGAAGAGGGAGTCAAGCTATTCTCCAAAGCGCTGGAAGGCAGGAGAAGAAGCAAAGGATGGAAACTAATCAAGGAGAGAAGCAACCTAGAACTAAGGAGAAATTTCCTATTGGTGAGAACCGTTGCAAGTAGTCTCAATTTATGACCGCAGCTGAGCCCAAAATTTCTGTTGCTACGTGAAATATTTGTTAAGTGAATTTTGCTCCATTTTTACCACTTTCCTTGGCACAATTGTTAAGTGGACCACTGCGGTTGTTAAATTAGTCACACAGTTGTTAAGTGAACCCAGCTTCCCCCCTTGACTTTGTTTGTCAGAAGGTCGCAAAAGGGGAATCACGTGACCCCGGGACACTGAAACCGTCCTAAGTACATGCCAGTTTCCAAGCGTCTGGATTTTGATCACGTGACCATAGAGATGATGCCATTGGGAGAAAAGGGAGAAAAACGGCCGTACGTCCCTTTTTTCAGCACCGTTGTAACTTCAAACGGTCATTAAATGAACAGTCGTAAGTTGAGGACTACCTGTAATCAGTGGAACGGCTTGCCACCAGAAGTTGTGGGTGCTTTATCACTGGAGATTTTTAAGAAGAGACAGGACAACCATTTGACTGAAATGGGATTGGGTCTCCTGCTTGAGCAAGGGGGTTGGACTAGAAGACTCCAAGGTCCTTTCCAACTCTGTTATTCTTATTTAGGCCAAGAAGGAGACATATCAGCCAGACCTCTGCATGAATTAATGAGAAACTTCCTGGCGGTGAGAACATTAACCAGTGGAACGCCTTGCCACCAGAAGTTGTGGGTGCTTTATCACTGGGGGTTTTTAAGAAGAAACTGGACAGCCATTTGACTGAAATGGCATAGGGTCTCCCACTTGAGCAGGGGGTTGGACTAGAAGACCTCCAAGGTCCCTTCCAACTCTGTTATTCTCTTATTTATTGAATGCATTTGCTACCCATCTCACTGTTACGATGGCTCCGGGCAGCTTATAGAATACATTTCTTTCTCTGGTAATCTCTGAATTCTGTTTTCCTGGCCAAGCAGACTGCTAAAATATACATCGAATCCTGTCCTCATTAAGGACGGGAGAGAAACCATTAACTTTACATTTGAATGGAAACGTGGCCCGGTCTGTGTGCAGTTTCGTCAGCTGGAATACAGTAAAACACCGCTATCTCTGTTTTCCAAATGTTGCCGTGCCATTCCCCAATTTTTATTTTATTTAGGTTGGG
>NW_015390330.1:109204-121748 GCF_001527695.2 Protobothrops mucrosquamatus | reverse complement strand
TTTTAGCCTCCAGTCCCCTAATCATCTTTGTTGCTCTTCTCTGTACTCTTTCTAGAGTCTCAGCATCTTTTTTACATCGTGGTGACCAAAACTGGATGCAGTATTCCAAGTGTGGCCTTACCAAGGCATTGTAAAGTGGTATTAACACTTCACGTGATCTTGATTCTATCCCTCTGTTAATGCAGCCTAGCACTGTGTTTTCCTTTATTGGAAAAAAACATCTCTCTGTGGCTCTGTGGAGCTTTGAGCACAAGGAAGAGGCAGGTCTACTAGGCCTGATGAGTTGCCATGTTCCACCACCCTGCCTGACTGAGGAATTCTGGGAGTTGAAGTCCACGAGTCATAGAAGGGCCAAGTTTGAAGACCCTGTATTAGGGGATCAACGAAGCAGTTGTTAGAATTAAAATGGACAAGGGGGGAGTTTGGGAGGGTCCGATTGCAGAATGCCTCCATTTCTGTCTCTTCCTGCAGGTGCCGGGGAAGCAGGCAAGCTGATTTCTGGGGGGCAGAAGCAAGCAATTGCTCTCGCCCGAGCGTTGATCCGAAACACCACAGTGCTGATTTTAGATGATGCCACCAGCGCCCTGGACGCGGAGAGCCAGCAGCAGGTGAGAAGGCTGGGCACGAGGGGGAGAAACCTTCTGAGAAGACAAATTAGGGACAGAATCTAAGAAGCAAAGGAAAGAGGAAGTGGGCTAACTTTCAGAAGAATCCTGTGGGGTTTCCGTTAAACCACCATGAGACTTTTGAACAGGAAAACGCTTTCTGCGTGGCCCAGCTGGGCTCAGGGTAGCAGGTGGAACTGAGAGAGACCCTCCTCTCCCCCCCAGTTTCTACTGGAAGTCTATATTGGGGGCGGACAGAAGGGAGGGGGTATTGGAGGGTTAGCCCCAAACGAACCTGAAAACAGGAGGAAGAAGAATCTTAGATATGTTCACTGTATCTTAATAATAAATAATAAAAGCAGGAGAGAGGGGGGGGGAGAAGAGATGATAAATGGTGATGGATGATAGATGAGAGATATAAAGGTAGATGAGAGAGATGATTAGAGAGAGAGAAAGATAGAGAGATAGAGATGATACATGAGAGAAAGATAGATGAGAGAGAAAAGAGATGATATAGTGATAGACGTTAGATAAACATAGAAGATAGATGAGAGATGAAAGAGATTGATAGAGATGATAGAGAAAAGAGAAATGATAGATGGTGATGGATGATAGAGAGGAGATAGAAAGTTGAGAGAGAGATATGATAGATTAGAGATATATATGATAGATTAGAGATAGATAGATAGATAGATAGATAGATAGATAGATAGATAGATAGATAGATAGATGGTGATAGTGTGATAAAGAGATGAGTTGAGAGATATAATAAATTAGCGATAGATGATAGAGATGATACATGAGAAAGATGAGAGAGAAAAGAGATGATAGAGATGATAGATGATAGATAGACAAACAGATGATAGAGGATAGGATAGAAAGATAGATGATAGAATGAGACAGATGAGAGATGAAAGAGAGATTGATACAGAAAAGATAAATGAGAGAAAGATGAGAGAGATGAAAGATAGATGATAGATGATAGATAGATAGATGATAGATGTGATAGATAGTGATAGATGATACATGAGAAAGATAGATGAGAGAGAAAAGAGATGATAGAAATAGTAATAGATAATAGATAAACATAGATGATAGAAAGATAGATAGATGAGAGAGAATGAGAGAGAGAGATATGATACACAGATCGAGTAAAACTTGATTTTTTTTTATATCAGAAGAGTGACAGCTTACTTCCTGTAGGAAAGCTAGACTGCCTATCCTCCTTCAAGGCTGCCTTCTCTCAGAGTCCTTCTATATACAGTTGAACCCAAAATTTCTGTTGCTAAGTGAGACAGTTGTTATTAAGTGAGTTCTACTCCATTTTATGACCTTCCTTGCCACAACGGTTAAATGAATCCCTGTAGTTCTTAAGTCAGTCAAATGGTTGTTAAGTTAGGGTGAGGGTTAGTAAGGTTAGGGTTCCCCATTGACTTGGCTTCTCAGAAGGTCACAAAAGAGAATCACATGACCCTATACCAGGGGTAGGCAACCTTCATAAATACGAATCAGTGGCCAAGCGTCTGAATTTTGATCACGTGACCATGGAGAGGCTGTAACAGTCAACAATATGAAAACAGTCAGAAGTCACTTTTTTCAGGGCCGTTGTGACTTCAAAACGGTCACTAAACAAAATGTCGAGGACTTCAGCCTTCCATCTTGGCAGCTTGAAGTTGAGTGGACTTCAACTCCCAGAATTCCCCAGCCAAGATGGCGGTCCACACCTCTTCAAGCTGTCAAGATGGAGGAAGACTTAGTAGGAAAGGCGAAGCAAGCGTGGGAGTTGTAGTTAATGGCGGGTGAGGTGCTTTTTTTTAAAAATTTTTCCCGATGCCCAACTCATTTACTTTCTCTCTGACCCAGCCTTGTGGGTTTCCCCTTTTTTTCTGCCTTTCTAACCTTTTCTTCTCTTTCGGATGCCCCATTTTTGGCCTCACATAGCTGGAGAAAGAAATCTACGACGGGGAAGCTCGCGGCAGCCGCTCCGTTCTCCTGATCTCGCACCGGCTTCGCAACGTGAAGCAGGCTAATCTCATTCTGGTCATGGAAGACGGGGAGATCCGTGAGAAGGGGACCTACCAGGAGCTGGAAGACAAGAAGGGCCTCTTCTGGCAACTGCTGCAGAAGCAGCCCAATGGGGCAGAGGGGGGCAGGAACAGCAGCCCCAATGGGAACAACCGGCATTGATAACCGGCAGCGTGAAAACAGGCAGGTGTTCCGGTGTGGATCCCGAAGCAGCACTTATTGCTCCCTGCGAGGCTGGTACAATGGAGAGAAGACTCAGCAACACGACACTCTCGTTAAAGATTGACAATTTGAAAGCTGCTGTTTAGAAATCTTAAATGATGTGGCATCTGTGGCAGCAGGAAACTTTTTTTTTTGAGAGGGGGAGGTGTTCACAGTTTAAGTAGATGGCAGCAGGCACGCTGGTTGAGGAATTCTGGGAGTTGAAGTCCACGAGTCATAAAAGAGCCAAGTTTGAAGACCCCCTGCTCTTGGTTGATCGTAAAAATCAGAAACTGCTCACTCCTTCAACATCTTCCCTATTCGTTCTGAGGCGGGTTGTCTCAACTGTTGTTATTAGTTTGGTGCTCTTTATACATTTAATCTTTTTCCCCCAGCATATTGACTTTGACCTTGACTTTTATTAATAATAATAATTAATAATAATAATAATAATAATAATAATAATTTTGGCTATCAGGGTACTGTTATCAGCCTAGCGCAGGTTATCGTCGTCTCTTCCTCCCTGTTTGAACCCAAACTTCTTCTGTTGTGACCGTTGGCACCAGAAAAAAACAGCCAATCTCGGGTATTGGATCCCCCAGCCAACGGCAGAAGAGAATGTCATTGCGTCAGCAGTTGCTAGGTAGCTTCAGTTGCGGAGGGTTGCAGCTAGCGGGATTTCCCTTGGCAGCTATGGAGAAGCTTAGGGGCGCCCCCTGGAGGTGGAGAGATGCAACAAAGCAGCCGTGGCGGGAATCTCGGCTTTTTCCAGGAAAAGGAGCAACATCAAGCAAGGGGGATGGAGTCAGTGGCAATTGGGGGGTGTCATGGGAAGAGTTGAAGCACAAGGCGAGGGATGGGTCGTTCTGGATAAACTCTGTGTGGCCCGTAAGAGTCGATAATGACTTGATCACACACAATCAATTATCGGCTGATAGTAGGATCTATCGATCGATAGATGGATATCTATCCATCTATTGATCGATCAGTGCAGGGGTCTTCAAGCCTGGTCCTTTTATGACTTATTCAAGTTGCCAGTTGCCTCTGAAAAAGCATCTTTTGGGGGATCTGGGAGTTGAAGTCCACAAATCTTAAAATTGCCAAGGTTGGAGAACTATGCCTTAGCGAGGAGACCTTGGTGCTATGACCTTCAGAGGTAAATGCTTCCTTGAGACCAGCTTGGACACTGGGTGTCTTCTGGGAGGATGCCAGCCCAGCTCCCCCTTTTGTGGGTTTGCCTCTAGTTCAGGGCTGCCTCTACTATGGAGTGAGGCAGCTTCCTGATCTGAAAGATTTAGCAAGTCAGACGTTAGAGGACTTTGCTCTGCTCAAGCCAGGCAGAGGGGATTAAAACAGGCAAGATGGCATTCGTGCATTTGAAGTCTGTTCTGTCTCTCCTTTTTTTGTTTTTGGCATGGATGCCACAAAACCTTGGGCAGAGCTCCTCCACTGCCAGCTTCAGCTCTAGCAGAAGATGTCGATGCCGAAGTTATTAAGTCGGACTACCATCTTCAGAGTTAGTCCGCGTCTTTTCTTCGCCTAAAGTTATAAATTGGTTTGGATTCCATTATTTTTACCTTTGATTTCCTCCTCTCCTAGCTGGCCAGATCACATATTCATATTTTGGGACCTTCTAATTTGTGGCTCACATGGGAGTTGTAACCCANAAGTTTCTCCTTAGTTCTAGGTTGCTTCTCTCCTTGATTAGTTTCCATCCGTTGCTTCTTGTCCTGCCTTCAGGCGCCTTGGAGAATAGCTTGACTCCCTCTTCTTTGTGGCAGCCCCTGAGATATTGGAACACTGCTATCATGTCCCCCCTCGTCCTTCTCTTCGTTAAACTAGACATACCCAATTCCAGCAACCGTTGCTTATATGTTTTAGCTTCCAGTCCCCTAATCATCTTTGTTGCTCTTCTCTAGAGTCTCAGCATCTTTTTTACATCGTGGTGACCAAAACTGGATGCAGCATTCCAAGTGAGGCCTTACCAAGGCATTGTAAAGTGGTATTAACCCTTCACGTGATCTTGATTCTATCCCTCTGTTAATGCAGCCTAGCACTGTGTTTTCCTTTATTGGAAAAAAACATCTCTCTGTGGCTCTGTGGAGCTTTGAGCACAAGGAAGAGGCAGGTCTAGGCCTGATGAGTTGCCATGTTCCACCACCCTGCCTGGCTGAGGAATTCTGGGAGTTGAAGTCCACGAGTCATAGAAGGGCCACGTTTGAAGACCCTGTATTAGGGGATCAACGAAGCAGTTGTTAGAATTAAAATGGACAAGCGGGGAGTTTGGGAGGGTCCGATTGCAGAATGCCTCCATTTCCGTCTCTTCCTGCAGGTGCCGGGGAAGCAGGCAAGCTGATTTCTGGGGGGCAGAAGCAAGCAATTGCTCTCGCCCGAGCGTTGATCCGAAACCCCACAGTGCTGATTTTAGATGATGCCACCAGCGCCCTGGACGCGGAGAGCCAGCTGCAGGTGAGAAGGCTGGGCACGAGGGGGAGAAACCTTCTGAGAAGATGAATTAGGGACAGAATCTAAGAAGCAAAGGAAAGAGGAAGTGGCCTAACCTTCAGAAGAATCCTGTGGGGTTTCCGTTAAACCACCGTGAACAGGAAAACGCTCTCTGCTTGGCCCAGCTGAGCTCAGGGTAGCAGGTGGAACTGAGAGAGACTCTCCTCTCCCCCCCAGTTTCCACTGGAAGTCTATATTGGGGGCGGACAGAAGGGAGGGGGTATTGGAGGGTTAGCCCCAAACAAACCTGAAAACAGGAGGAAGAAGAATCTTAGATATGTTCACTGTATCTTAATAATAAATAATAAAAGCAGGAGATAGAGAGAGAGAGAGAGAGAGAGAGAGAGAGAGAGAGAGAGAGAGAGAGAGAGAGAGAGAGAGAGAGAGAGAGAGAGAGAGAGAGAGAAGAGATGATAAATGGTGATGGATGATAGATGAGAGATATAAAGATAGATGAGAGAGATGATTAGAGAGAGAGAGAAAGATAAAGAGATAGATAGATGATAGAGATGATACATGAGAGAAAGATAGATGAGAGAAAAGAGATGATAGAGATAGTGATAGACGTTAGATAGATAGATAAACAGAAGATAGATGAGAGATGAAAGAGATTGATAGAGATGAGAGAGAAAAGAGAAATGATAGATGGTGATGGATGATAGAGAGGAGATAGAAAGTTGAGAGAGATATGATAGATGATAGATAGATAGATAGATAGATAGATAGATAGATAGATAGATAGTGATAGTGTGATAAAGAGATGAGATGACAGATATAATAAATTAGCGATAGATGATAGAGAGAGAGAAGATACATGAGAAAGATGAGAGAGAAAAGAGATGATAGAGATAGTGATAGATGATAGATAGACAAACATAGATGATAGAGGATAGATGATAGAAAGATAGATGATAGAATGAGACAGATGAGAGATGAAAGAGATTGATAGAGAAAAGATAAAAGAGAGAGAGATGAGAGAGAGATGAAATATAGATGATAGATAGATGATAGATGTGATAGTGATAGATGATACATGAGAAAGATAGATGAGAGAGAAAAGAGATGATAGAAATAGTAGTAGATGATAGATAAACATAGATGATAGAAAGATAGATAGATGAGAGAGAATGAGAGATAGAGAGAGAGATATGATACACAGATCGAGTAAAACTTGATTTTTTTTATATCAGAAGAGTGACAGCTTACTTCCTATAGGAAAGCTAGACTGCCTATCCTCCTTCAAGGCTGCCTTCTCTCAGGGTCCTTCTATATACAGTTGAGCCCAAAATTTCTGTTGCTAAGTGAGACAGTTGTTATTAAGTGAGTTCTACTCCATTTTATGACCTTTCTTGCCACAACGGTTAAGTGAATCCCTGTAGTTCTTAAGTCAGTCAAATGGTTGTTACGTTAGGGTGAGGGTTAGTAAGGTTAAGATTCCCCATTGACTTGGCTTGTCAGAAGGTCACAAAAGAGAATCACATGACCCTATACCAGGGGTAGGCAACCTTCATAAATACGAATCAGTGGCCAAGCGTCTGAATTTTGATCACGTGACCATGGAGATGCTGTAACAGTCAACAATATGAAAGCAGTCAGAAGTCCCTTTCTTCAGTGCCGTTGTGACTTCAAAACGGTCACTAAACAAAATGTCGAGGACTTCAGCCTTCCATCTTGGCAGCTTGAAGTTGAGTGGACTTCAACTCCCAGAATTCCCCGGCCAACATGGCGGTCCACACCTCTTCAAGCTGCCAAGATGGAGGAAGACTTCGTAGGAAAGGCGATGAAGCAAGCGTGGGAGTTGTAGTTAATGGCGGGTGAGGTGCTTTTTTTTTTTTACTTTTTCCCGATGCCCAACTTGTTTACTTTCTCTCTGACCCAGCCTTGTGGGTTCCCCCTTTTTTCTGCCTTTCTAACCTTTTCTTCTCTTTCGGATGCCCCATTTTTGGCCTCACGTAGCTGGAGAAAGAAATCTATGACGGGGAAGCTCGCGGCAGCCGCTCCGTTCTCCTGATCTCGCACCGGCTTCACAACGTGAAGCAAGCTAATCTCATCCTGGTCATGGAAGATGGGGAGATCCGTGAGAAGGGGACCTACCAGGAGCTGGTAGAGAAGGAGGGCCTCTTCTGGCAACTGCTGCAGAAGCAGCCCAATGGGGCAGAGGGGGGCAGGAACAGCAGCCCCAATGGGAACAACCGGCATTGATAACCGGCAGCGTGAAAACAGGCAGGTGTTCCGGTCTGGATCCCGAAGCAGCACCTATCGCTCCCTGCGAGGCTGGTACAATGGAGAGAAGACTCAGCAACACGACACTCTTGTTAGAGATTGACAGTTGGTCATTCCGACAATTCGAAAGCTGCTGTTTGGAAATCACAGCTTAAATGATGTGGCATCTGTGGCAGCAGGAAACTTTTTTTTTTTTGAGGGGGGGAGGTATTCACAGTTTAAGTAGATGGCAGCAGGCACGCTGGCTGAGGAATTCTGGGAGTTGAAGTCCACGAGTCATAAAAGGGCCAAGTTTGAAGACCCCCTGCTCTTGATGGTTGATCGTAAAAATCAGAAACTGCTCACTCCTTCAACATCTTCCTTATTTGTTTTGAGGCGGGTTGTCTCAACTGTTGTTATTAGTTTGGTGCTCTTTATACATTTAATCTTTTCCCCCCAGCGTATTGACTTTGACCTTGACTTTAATAATAATAATAATATTTTTTGCTATCAGGGTAGCGTTATCAGCCTAGCGCAGGTTATTGTGGTCTCTTCCTCCCTGTTTGAACTCAAACTTCTTCCGCTGCGACCGTTGGCACTGGAAAAAAAACAGCCAATCTCGAGTATTGGATCACCCAGCCAACGGCAGAAGAGAATGTCATTGCGTCAGCAGTTGCTAGGTAGCTTCAGTTGCGGAGGGTTGCAGCTAGCGGGATTTCCCTTGGCAGCTATGGAGAAGCTTAGGGGCGCCCCCTGGAGGTGGAGAGATGCAACAAAGAGGCAGTGACGGGAATCTCCGCTTTTTCCAGGAAAAGAGGACCAATATCAAGCAAGGGGGGATGGAGTCAGTGGCAATTGGGGGCGTCTTGGGAAGAGTTGAAGCACGAGGCGAGGGACGGATCGTCCTGGAGAAACTCTGTGTGGCCCATAAGAGTCGATAATGACTTGATCACACACAATCAATTATCGGCTGATAGTAGGATCTATCGATCGATAGATGGATATCTATCCATCTATTGATCGATCAGTGCAGGGGTCTTCAAGCCTGGCCCTTTTATGACTTATTCAAGTTGCCAGTTGCCTCTGAAAAAGCATCTTTTGGGGGATCTGGGAGTTGAAGTCCACAAATCTTAAAATTGCCAAGGTTGGAGAACTATGCCTTAGCGAGGAGACCTTGGTGCTATGACCTTCAGAGGTAAATGCTTCCTTGAGACCAGCTTGGACACTGGGTGTCTTCTGGGAGGATGCCAGCCCAGCTCCCCCTTTTGTGGGCTTGCCTCTAGTTCAGGGCTGCCTCTACTATGGAGTGAGGCAGCTTCCTGATCTGAAAGATTTAGCAAGTCAGACGTTAGAGGACTTTGCTCTGCTCAAGCCAGGCAGAGGGGATTAAAACAGGCAAGATGGCATTCGTGCATTTGAAGCCTGTTCTGTGTCTCCTTTTTTTGTTTTTGGCATGGATGCCACAAAACCTTGGGCAGAGCTCCTCCACTGCCAGCTTCAGCTCTGGCAGAAGATGTCGATGCCGAAGTTATTAAGTCGGACTACCATCTTCAGAGTTAGTCCGCGTCTTTTCTTCGCCTAAAGTTATAAATTGGTTTGGATTCCATTATTTTTACCTTTGATTTCCTCCTCTCCTAGCTGGCCAGATCACATATTCATATTTTGGGACCTTCTAATTTGTGGCTCACATGGGAGTTGTAACCCANGCAGAAGATGTCGATGCCGAAGTTATTAAGTCGGACTACCATCTTCAGAGTTAGTCCGCGTCTTTTCTTCGCCTAAAGTTATAAATTGGTTTGGATTCCATTATTTTTACCTTTGATTTCCTCCTCTCCTAGCTGGCCAGATCACATATTCATATTTTGGGACCTTCTAATTTGTGGCTCACATGGGAGTTGTAACCCAGATTGGGGAAGCGTCTTTCATTGGTCCAAATTTTGAAAGCCACTTTGGTAGAGGCTCCTGCAATGAAGGGGCTGATCTGGGCTCAGACTTAAATCAACAAGTTCACAATTGTTTTCTAGTGCACAAAAAATGTATTTGTATATATTAAAATAAATGCATGTCTAACATTTGCTGTTTTTTAAAAAAACTGCATCTATCATCGAATACAATGTTTTTCACACTAATAGGACGATTATGTCAGAGTTCCCCAACCTTTTGGGATTGGCGGCCCCGGGAAGAGGGAAACAAGGGATAGTGTTGTGGGGAGTGAACGCATGTGGGTGCATGAACACACATTGCTCATGCGAGTGGGGCTGTGAGCGCTCGTGTGAGTGGCACCACAAACGCCCGTGGTGCTTGTGGTGATGCTTGCACAAGTGGGGCTGCAAATGTCTGTGAGGCTCACACGAGTAAGGCCGTGAAGGCCTGCGAAGCTCAAGGTGACGCTCGTATGAGTGGGGCTACAAATGTTCTGTCCCAGCCTACGTGAGTCCTTGTTATGCTCACAAGGAGAAACCCCTCTTCCAACAAGCAGGCAAGGACTGCAAGAAAAACCAACCCTTTTTATTATTCACAGACCTGAGTCAATGTCCAAGGCAAACAAACACAGTTTACAGAAACTCGATCCTCAACATGAACGGTTGCCTTCGGCAACCAGCACCTCCCACACCTTCCCATTTATTATGCAGCCAAGGCGTGGCTTCCTAATGCCTTCTCCTTTGCCTTGGAGCCACACCATTGCATTCCTCTGTCCTACTCTCTTTTCTTGCCGGTGTTTTCGGGCATCCTGGATATTTCCCAGCTGTGCTTCATCACTGTCCAACTCAGACTCCCAGCACAGCTGTGTCTCAGCCTGAACGCGAGTAGAGGGGCCAGGCTCCTCGTCAGACTGTAAGTCTTGGAGCTCCTCAGAGCCTGCCTCTGACTCTGTCACTCCAGAGCCTTCCTCATCTGATTCCTCAGACTCAGCTGCCGGATCCACTGCCTGGCGAGGAATCACAACAAACACCCATAATTCTCGTGGCGATGCCTGCGCAAGTGGGGCTGCAAACGCCCGTGAAGCTTGTGCAAGTGGGGCCATGAACGCCCATGAGGCTCGCACAAATGGGGTCGCAAATGCCCACGCTCACGCGAGTGGGGTTGTGAATGCCCACGAGGCTCTTGCGAATGGGGCCGCAAATATCCAGAAAGCTCAGGCGAGTGGAGCCACAAACGCCTGCAAGGCTCATGTGAGTGGGGGCGCGAAAGCCTGCGAAGCTCGTGTGGGACTGCGAAAGCCCAGAAAGCTCTTGCAAGCGGGGCTGCAAATGCTCATGAAGCTCATATGATGGGCCGCAAACACCTGCGAGGATTGCGCAAATTGGGCTGCAAACGCTGGCAACCCTCACACAAGTGGAGCTGTGCGTACAGGCCAGCCACTTGGCTTGGTAGCCAATAGGCGTTGGCTCAGTAGTGGGCTGTGGGCCACAGCTTGGGGCCCCCTGGATTATATGGTTTCTCCGGACAGATAATCCACCCAGATACATTGGAAACAGCATCCTAAAAGAGCACCCTCAAGCTATCTGCTTTCACTATTGGCGATCACCTTCCACTTGAATCTTGTATAAGTGTCATGGTTCCAACAGATGAAACTCTTCAAAAGAACCTCAAGGCATTGTTTACCTTAAAGAATCTTTTATTCGAGTAGCATAATATCGGCACTTATATAATCGAAGTCAAAAACTGAATTCCCCTCCCCTGGGCCCATAGTATCAAAGCGCAATTCCCTCCTCCAATTTAGTCATAAATCACATTCCCCATTTAACGTGAAGCGAGGGCTTCCTCTCCAGCTCTCCAGCCTGCCAATTCTTTATCATCTCTGATTTCAACAACCTTGATTCTCGTGCTAGGCTCAATGTTGTGCTAGCTGGACTCTCATTCACAACCCCCCTGCCCAGCATCATCCAACTCTAAGAGCGAAAGTCTTGTGGAAAATGAAAGAACTCTTACGAATTCCAGAGGGGTTTAGCAGAGAGGTTTATTGTGCCAGTTCAGAGGCATATTAGAGTTAGGCAATTCTGAACAAGGAGGGCGGGATTAGACTTCAGTTTTTATACTTCCCTTCTTTCAGGAACAAAGGGACTACACATGAGAATACACTGTAATACATTTGGTTCGTTTCTCACGGGCATACAATGGAAGGTTTTGCTACGTACAAAGTATCCATGTGCAATGCGCATTTGGTTAGCCACATATTACTGACACAGAACTTTCCCAGTGAATTTTCCCAGTGATTATGCATTACATCATTATTCTAGCAATTATGCAGACACATCATTATTGCAGTTATGCAGACACTTATTATTCTAATAATTGTTAATTTTACTACATTGAAAGGAAGAAAATGGCTACATTTCCATCTGTTGTCAATGCAAAAACATCCGATGTTAGCAGTGTTGACAGTAAGCACCATAGGGAGCAGGAGCATGGTGACTCATGTGGTTAGGAGGCAAGGTTGGAGGTTTGCAAGCCCGTGTGCTGTCAAGGGGCAGGGTTGAGCTCCTATCCTTTGCTCCAGCTCCCGCCAGGGAATTGGAAGGAGCCCCCAATTGGGCGTCACCTGGGCAAGGGTGAAGTTACCAGCTAATCCTTTCAACCCGGAAGCGGTTCGGTGCTTCTGACACGAGCACAGTGTGTTCATAGGAAGCATTAGCAATACCTTGGGCTGGCTGAGCTGGTTGGGCATATGGTACAGTAAGTGGAGTCAAACACAGCTGGAGGATACCCTGGATGTTTTAGGACACCTTGGTCTTGTGGAAAACGAAAGAACTCTTACGAATTCCAGAGGGGTTAGCAGAGAAGTTTATTTGCGCAAGGTCCAGACCATATTAGAGATAGGCAATTCTGAACGAGGAGGGCGTGATTAGACTTCAGTTTTTATACTCCCCTCCTTAAAGAACAAAGGGCTACACATTGAAATACACACTGTGATACATTCGGAACGTTTCTCACAGGCATAGAATGGAAGGTTTTGCTACATACAAAGTATCCATGTGCAGAGCGCATTTGGTTGCCACATATTA
>NW_015390330.1:105347-106628 GCF_001527695.2 Protobothrops mucrosquamatus | reverse complement strand
ATAATAATAATAATAATAATAATAATAATAATAATAATAATAATACAAGAAGATCGCACAGACTGACTACATGCAGCGGCATGACAAAGTAGCAACAATGGTGCATTGGAAGATCTGCAAAAAATATCATTTGCCTGTAAGCAAGAACTGGTGGGATCATAAAATAGAGAAAGTCATAGAAAATGATAAAGTTAAATTGCTCTGGGACTTCAGAATTCAAACAGACAAGCACCTGCAACATAACACCCCGGACTTAACAATTGTCGATAAGAAAGATAAAAAAGTCTGGATAGTGAACGTGGCAGTGCCTGGAGACAGCAGAATAGACGAGAAAGAACTGGAAAAGATAACAAAATACAAAGACCTACAAATAGAAATAGAAAAACTGGGGCAAAGGCAAGCAAGGGCGGTACCAATAGTAATAGGCACCTTGGGTGCCATCCCAAAACAACTGGAGCACCACTTGAACACCATTGGCATTGACAAATTCCATTAGTCAATTGCAAAAGGCGGCCTTACTAGGAACTGCTTCCATCCTGCGACAATATCTGTAATACCATCAAACATCCACATCTGCCTATTCCAGGTCCTTGGGAAGGACTCGATAGGTAGACCAAAATGCCAAATCCAGTCTGAACATCTGGCTGACTGTGCGATTATCAATAATAATAATAATAATAATAATAATAATAATAATAATAATAATAATAATAGTAATAGTAATAGTAATAGTAGTAGTAGTAGTAGTAGTAGTAGTAATAGTAATAGTAATAATAATAATAATAATAATAATAATAATAATAATAATAATAATAATAATAATAATAATAAAGTGGGAAGGGACCTTGGAGGTCATCTAGTCCACCCCCTGCTCAGGCAGGAGACCCTATACCATTTCAGACAAAGGGCTGTCCAGTCTCTGCTTAAAAACTTCCAGTGTTGGGGCATTCAGAACTTCTGGAGGCAGGTTGTTCCACTGGTTAAAAAAACAAACCCAAGAAAGTCCAGTTGCCTCCTGAAAAAAAAAAAAGCCCCTTTGGGACACGCAGGAATGGACAGACGTGAGGATCTGCCCGGATGCAGAACGCGGGCACGGGAGGCGATTCCCCGTGGGGGAACCCCTCACTTTAGGTCCCTCGCCCACCCCCACCCACCCCGGCTCCTTTCTCCTTGTGGGCGTGGCCAGCCCTGTCCCCCCTGAGCCGCGTTGGGGTGGGGGTGGGGGGCAGAGAGGGCCCTTCCCCTCCTAGCCCCGCCCTTGGAAAGAGGCCCGGGGGGGGG
>NW_015390330.1:100102-103330 GCF_001527695.2 Protobothrops mucrosquamatus | reverse complement strand
TAAAACTCCCTGGAGACAACGCAGATCGGACTTTACTGGTACTTAATACAGGTAGTCCTCAGCTTATGACTACAACTCAGCCTCAAATTTCCGTTGTTAAGCAAGATGTTTGTTGCCCCGTTTTATGGCCTTCCTTGCCACCGTGGTTTAAGTCAGGGGTCTTCAAACTTGGCCCTTTTATGACTTGTGGACTTCGACTCCCAGAATTGCCCCGTTTTATGGCCTTCCTTGCCTGTTGCCCTGTTTTATGGCCTTCCTTGCCACCGTGGTTTAAGTCAGGGGTCTTCAAATGTGGCCCTTTTATGACTTGTGGACTTCGACTCCCAGAATTGCCCCGTTTTATGGCCTTCCTTGCCTGTTGCCCTGTTTTATGGCCTTCCTTGCCACCGTGGTTTAAGTCAGGGGTCTTCAAACTTGGCCCTTTTATGACTTGTGGACTTCGACTCCCAGAATTCCTCAGCCAGGCACATGTGCCTGGCTGAGGAATTCTGGGAGTTGAAGTCCACAAGTCATAAAAGGGCCAAGTTTGAAGACCCCAGAGTTAAGTGAATCACTGCAGTTGACAAGTTAGTAACTTGGTTGCTAAGTGAATCTGGCTTGTCAAAAGGTCACAAGAGGGGATCCCATGACCCCCGGGACTCTACGACCATCATAAATATGAGTCAGTTGCCGAGCGCCTGACTTTTGATCACATGATCATGGGGATCATCGTAAATTTGTTCTGGCTGAAGAAGGACTGAAGGGCTGAAGAAGCCCTGAAGAAAAACTGAAGCACTGGAGAACAGTCCTCCACCATCCAGTTAGAACTGAAGAAGCGAAATGGATGAGAAGCGAAACAACTTCAAGGAAAAACAAAGCAACCTAGAACTAAGGAGAAACTTCCTGACAGTTAGAACCAGGGCTTTTTTTGTCATAGAACGCCCAGAACGGAGTTCCGGCACCTTTTTGGGATGGAAACTTGTAGGGTAGGCAAGGCGGGTTGTATGACATGTGTGAGTTCCGGCACCTTTTTTTTTTTTTTTTTTTTACAAAAAAAGCACTGGTTAGAACAATTAACCAGTGCAACAACCTGCCTCCAGAAGCTGTGAATGCTCCAACACTGGAAGTTTTTAAGAAGGGACTGGACAGCCATTTGCCCGAAATGGTACAGTAGTGGCCAAAATTGTGGAAACCTTTTGGG
This sequence comes from Protobothrops mucrosquamatus, assembly GCF_001527695.2. Taxonomy (NCBI): domain Eukaryota; kingdom Metazoa; phylum Chordata; class Lepidosauria; order Squamata; family Viperidae; genus Protobothrops; species Protobothrops mucrosquamatus. Next base: position 102,150 of record NW_015390330.1, on the reverse strand, counting down.
AAAAGTGTATTTTTGAGGGTTGATAGCTAATAACACCACTTTTTTTGTAGTAGTACCATAAAATCAATGGAAAGATAACTTAATCAAGAACGTAATGCAACAAAGTTTGTTCAATTATCTGTACTGTATTCTATGAAAAGTTATAGCCAAATAACCAGAAAAAGGAAGCACAACTTGCTTAGGTTGATATCAGGTAGCTTGCCTTCATCTGATTGTAGCCAATGAGCATGAGTGTTTAGAGAGCCAATCAGGTGTCATCTTATTTTGGCAATGAGCCAATCGGATCAGAGTAGATTCAGTTATTGATGACATGCAGTGAAGCTGAGAGAAGGACATTTGTCAGTGTGTTATGTGATCGCTATTAAGTTGGTTGGGGTTTTTTTGTGTGTTCTTTCATTTAGTGAGCTTGTAAAATGTAATAAAATTAAAGTAATGGTGCAAAGAGTTGACTGGTGGCCCAGAAAGCGATGTCAAATAGAATTATTAAGTGAACAAGGCTACAGTTATAAAGAAAATTAGAAGAAAAATGGGTGGAAACTTAACCAAAGTTGGCATTTCTACTGTACACTTTTCCCAAAAGGTTTCCACAATTTTGGCCACTACTGTATAGGATTTCCTGCCTGAGCAGGGGGTTGGACTAGATGACCTCCAAGGTCCCTTCCAACTTTATTATTATTATTATTATAAGTCCAGGTTGCCTTTTGAAAAAGCACCTTTAGTCTGGTAGAGGTTTTTTTTTCCAGGCTAACACATGTTATGAAAAGGCTTCAGCCTTTGTGCCCCTGCAGCCCACTCCCTCCGACGCAGGCTGACGATTCCAGATGCAGTCACCAAAAGCAGATAAATGCCCTTTTATAAAATCTGTTTATCGGAAAGCGGCTGCCCGCTTCCTTCTGATCTATGGCGGGTTTAAAATCTTTGGTTAAAGCTGCCCAGCAGCTGTGCCGACTGGGGCTGAACTGGTCTTCCTGTCTCCCTTTCCTTTTCGTACGAAGATACTTTCCAGTGCAACAAAGTGATCGAGATCAACCCTTACCTGCTGGGCACCATGTCTGGATGTGCGGCCGATTGCCAATATTGGGAGCGTCTCCTGGCCAAATACTGCAGGTAAGGGATCTGATGCGGGTGGCTTGATTGGCTGCACCTGCCCGTAATCCATTGCCAGCTTTCTTTGGGTCATCAGTGACGAGATCGAGTTAAGGAAATCGAGCACAGTCAGCCTAAGTAAAAACTGGGCGGGCAATCAGAAATGATAAGGTTAATGTTCAAATGAGGGTGTCAGGGTTCCGATAGATGAAACCAATTAAAAGAACTTCAAGGCAAGGATTTCTTCCTTTAAGAACATTTTATTCAGGAAACAAAATATCGGCACTTACATAGTTGAACCCAAGATTGAGATTTCCTCCCCCCCACAAACAAAGTAACAAGTTGCATTTCCCACCCCCAAAAGATGTCATAAATCACATTCTCCAATTAGCACATTCTGGGGCTTTTCTCTCCGGCTCCTCAGCCCATCAAAGGTTTAGGTCTCTCTTTGGGCAACCTTGAATAGAATAGAGCTGGAAGGGACCTTGAAGGTCTTCTAGTCCAGCCCCCTGCTCAAGCAGGAGAACCTATACCATCTCAGACAAGAGGTTGGCTCAACCTAAAGCCAAAGGGATCCTAGGACCCTTCCCCTTATACAAGGAATCCGATGGGTCCATTGTGGTCAGACAGGGACTGAAGACCGGGGAGAGACGGAAATATCTGGGGACACGGAGTAAGAAGATGGACCCTCTCCCTCTGACCTCGCCTTCCTTCTGCCCTCCCAATCCAGGCTCCACTTCCTTCGGAACAAGGAGCGGATCAGCGTCTCAGCCGCCTCCAAGCTCTTGGCCAACATGCTGGCCGAATACCGGGGCATGGGGCTCTCGGTGGGCAGCATGGTGTGCGGATGGGACAAGAAGGTAATGGCTGGCAGGGAGGAAAGGAGGGAGAAGAGATGGGCCAGGGGGACTTGGGGAAGGGAAGGGGAAGAGAGAAGAGAAGAGAAGGAGGGGAGGGGAGGG
>NW_015390330.1:96455-99204 GCF_001527695.2 Protobothrops mucrosquamatus | reverse complement strand
GGAGGGCAAGGTATGGCAAGAGAGGAGGGAGAGTGGAGGGGAAGGGAGGAGGGAAGGGGACGAGAAGAGAAGAAGGGGAGGGCAAGGCATGGCTAGAGAGTAGGTGGGAGAGGGGAGGGGAGGGGAGGAGCGGCTGGGAGGGGAGAGGGAGGAGGGAAAGGGACGAGAAGAGAAGAGAAAGAAGAGAAGAGAAGACGGTAGAAGGATAGCTATTCTAGCAGAAAATCAAAAAGAAGAAGGTTGGGTATTTAGGCATCAGCTTTGGAAGGGAGGGTTGAAGGTTCATCTGGTAGGGCAGAGTTGCCCAAAGTGTGGCCCACACACAGCCTAAGAGTGATCCTCCCTTATGGCCCCCTAGAGTGAAAGGGTGGGCCTTTTCAGTTTTAGGAGGGGGGAGAGCTACAGGTGTTTTTTTTAGAAGGATAAGATGGCTTGTCCAGGTAGCTGTCTTGGCATCAGTACAGAAACGGTTTGCCATGGGGAGGGGGCTTTCTGGACTGTTTTTTCCTTTTTAGAATGTTTTATCCCACCTTTATTATTTTTATAGATAACGTAAGGTGGCAAACATACCTAATACTCCTTTCTTCTCCTGTTTTCCTCACAACAACAATCCAGTGAGGTGGGTCCGGTTGAGAGAAAGTGACCAGCCCAAAGTCACCCAGCTGGCTTTCATGGCTAAGGCGGGACTAGAACTCACATTCTCCTGGTTTCCAGCCTGGGGTCTTCGCCACTAGATCAAACTGGCTCCGCTTTCACTTTTACTTCTTAGACTAGCCCTGGAATTTCTTGGTGGTCTCCCACCCAGAACTAATCGGATCTAACTGCATCAGCCTAGATTGATCAGGCATTGCGATGGGTTACTGTTAAACTGAGTCGTGTCCTGCCCATGTCTGGAGTGTAACCCTCAACCACACCCTGGAGCAAGGACTGAGGCTGCTGCGCTCTGGACGGGGCTGGGCTGCACAATCCCACAGGGAAGGTAAACGAAGGCAGAGCTGCAGAGAGTCACAATTTCCTCCCTTTTCAGGGCCCTGGTCTCTACTACATTGATGACAGAGGAGCCCGGCTGAAAGCCCCTCTTTTTTCCACGGGAAGCGGAAACACGTATGCCTATGGAATCCTGGACAGTGGCCACCGGCCCGATCTTAGTGTGGAGGAGGCCTATGAGCTCGGCCGAAGGGCCATCTGCTATGCCACCCATCGTGACGCCTATTCGGGCGGGGTGGTAAACAGTATGTTTCCCCAAGCAGCCACTGGGTTCTTTAGCCCATGGGGGGGAGGGGCAGAGGCTAGTTTTGTACTGTCCCTTACTGACCTGCCGGTGTCTCGATCCTCCAGTGTACCACATGAAGGAAGATGGCTGGATCCGTGTCGGGCGGACGGATGTCAGTGACCTGCTCCACCAGTATGTGGAGGAGAAGAAATGAGATGGGCAGATGACCGCAAGCACGGAGATCTTCTGATACTCAGGGCTGACAGAGAGGAAAGGGATGGGGGACCGGCCCCCCTGTCTTTTCACGGGGCAACAATAAACCGCATTTGAGCTCGTTTTTCTTTTGGCTCTGATTTGTAATTTAAAAGTGGTCCGGATGTCTGAACGAGAATACGTCTCTTTGATGGTGGAAAATAAAATTGGTACTATTGGAAGCTCCCATTCTGAATCTTTAGAACAGGGGTCTCCAACCTGCGAGCCACATCCCACTACACAGTCCGTGTCCTATATACGCAACCGGGCCGTGTGAGTGGCTGGCTGGTGTGCGTGCATGCGCGGGCACAACCCCACTCGTGCAAGCATTGGGGGTGCTTGCAGCCCCACTCACATTAGCATTGGAGGTGCTCGGAGCCTCCTTCACACAAAGGTCGGGGGCACGCGGAGCTCCACTCGTGTGAGCGTCGCAGGCACTTGCCTCTCTTGTGAGTGTTGTGGGTGCTGGAGCCTCATGCAAGTGTTGTGGGTGCTTGGGGACTCATGAGGCCACTTGGGACTTCACTTGCACAAGCGCTTGGGGCTTCGTTCACATGAGCGTTTTTGGCCATTCCCAACCCCATTTGTGCAAGTGTCGTGGGTGCTCGGGGCCTCACTCGTGTCACGGGTGCTTGCTTGAGGCCTCATTCACGTGAGCAGCATGAGTGCGCTTGGCCCCACTCCCGTGAGCAATAGATACTCTTGCACCTGCCCCTCCCAGAAAACCATTCCCTCTTTTCCTTCCCTCCCTCTCCAGGCTATCAACCTGGAAAGGTTGGGGAACCCTGCTTTAGAGCAATGACCCCCAACCTTTGGGGCACCAGGGTCCGGTTCTGTGAAGAGCGGTTTCTCCACCCACCCGAGGAAGCATAGTTTCACTTGCTGCCTGCATCCTGTGTGGATGGGGCTTCATTTGTTTACACAGGCCGATTTCTGGTATGCTGCTGCCAAGGACCCGGGGTAGGGGCGGGGGGGTAGCGGTCATTATAAGGGAGAGCCTTTGCCCAAGGGAGACCACTGTGCCTCAGATAGACGGCGTGGAGTCCCTCCTTGTGAAGTGGGGGCAAGGGGTACAAGTGGGCTTATTGATTATATACCTGGCTCCCTGCTATGTATCAACAGCCCTGCCTGAGCTGGCTGACGTGATAGCCGGGGTGGCGGTTGGGACCCCCAGACTTATGGTCTTGGGGGATTTCAACCTGCCATCAGTGGGTGGGACGTCGGCGGCAGCTCAGGAGTTCTTGGCTTCCATGACGGCCTTGGACTTGACCCAATTAATTCATG
>NW_015390330.1:80329-95909 GCF_001527695.2 Protobothrops mucrosquamatus | reverse complement strand
CCCCCCCCCACCCTAGTTCCCCCTAAAAATTTATTAAAACACCCCTGTAAAAACATTCTCAATTTAAATAATTTCAACAATTTTTTGTCCCTGACCCCCACCTTTATTATTTTTATAGATAACTTAAGGTGGCAAACACACCTAATACTCCTTTCTTCTCCTATTTTTCTCACAATAACAACCCTGTGAGGTGAGTCCGGTTGAGAGAGAGTGACCGGCCCAAAGTCACCCAGCTGGCTTTCGTGGCTAAGGCGGGACTAGAGCTCACATTCTCCTGGTTTCCAGCCTGGGGTCTTCGCCACTAGATCAAACTGGCTCCGCTTTCACTTTTACTTCTTAGACTAGCCTGGGTATTTCTTGGTGGTCTCCCAACCAGAACTAATCGGAACTAACTGCATCAGCCTAGATTGACCAGGTATTGCGATGGGTTACTATTGAACTGAGTCGTGTCCTGCCCATGTCTGGAGTGTAACCCTCAACCACACCCTGGAGCAAGGACTGAGGCTGCTGCGCTCTGGACGGGGCTGGGCTGCACAATCCCACAGGGAAGGTAAACGAAGGCAGAGCTGCAGAGAGTCACAATTTCCTCCCTTTTCAGGGCCCTGGTCTCTACTACATTGATGACAGAGGAGCCCGGCTGAAAGCCCCTCTTTTTTCCACGGGAAGCGGAAACACGTATGCCTATGGAATCCTGGACAGTGGCCACCAGCCCGATCTTAGTGTGGAGGAGGCCTATGAGCTCGGCCGAAGGGCCATCTGCTATGCCACCCATCGTGACGCCTATTCGGGCGGGGTGGTAAACAGTATGTTTCCCCAAGCAGCCACTGGGTTCTTTAGCCCATGGGGGGAGGGGCAGAGGCTAGTTTTGTACTGTCCCTTACTGACCTGCCGGTGTCTCGATCCTCCAGTGTACCACATGAAGGAAGATGGCTGGATCCGTGTCGGGCGGACGGATGTCAGTGACCTGCTCCACCAGTATGTGGAGGAGAAGAAATGAGATGGGCAGATGACCGCAAGCATGGAGATCTTCTGATACTCAGGGCTGACAGAGAGGAAAGGGATGGGGGACCGTCCCCCCTGTCTTTTCACGGGGCAACAATAAACCGCATTTGAGCTCGTTTTTCTTTTGGCTCTGATTTGTAATTTAAAAGTGGTCTGGATGTCTGAACGAGAATACGTCTCTTTGATGGTGGAAAATAAAATTGGTACTATTGGAAGCTCCCATTCTGAATCTTTAGAACAGGGGTCTCCAACCTGTGGGCCGCATCCCACTACACAGTCCGTATCCTATATACGCAACAGGGCCGTGTGAGTGGCTGGCTGGTGTGTGTGCATGTGTGGGCACAACCCCACTCGTGCAAGCATTGGGGGTGCTCACAGCCCCACTCACATTAGCATTGGGGGTGCTCGGGGCCTCCTTCACACAAAGGTCGGGGGCACGCGGAGCTCCACTAGTGTGAGCGTCGCAGGCACTTGCCTCTCTTATGAGTGTTGTGGGTGCTGGAGCCTCATGCAAGTGTTGTGGGTGCTTGGGGACTCATGAGGCCACTTGGGACTTCACTTGCACAAGCGCCGGGGCTTCGTTCACATGAGCGTTTCCGGCCATTCCCAACCCCATTTGTGCAAGTGTCGTGGGTGCTCGGGGCCTCACTCATGTGTCACGGGTGCTTGCTTGAGGCCTCATTCACGCGAGCAGCATGAGTGCGCTTGGCCCCACTCGCGTGAGCAATAGATACTCTTGCACCTGCCCCTCCCAGAAAACCATTCTCTCTTTTCCTCCCCTCCCTCTCCAGGCTATCAACCTGGAAAGGTTGGGGAACCCTGCTTTAGAGCAATGACCCCCAACCTTTGGGGCACCAGGGTCCGGTTCTGTGAAGAGAGGTTTCTCCACAGACCCGAGGAAGCATAGTTTCACTTGCTGCCTGCATCCTGTGTGGATGGGGCTTCATTTGTTTACACAGGCCGATTTCTGGTATGCTGCTGTGGAAGGAAAAGTCTTCATCATGGTTCAGTCCAAGCTGGGAATAAACAACATGGCGACTGCTTTAGAAAGAAGGTTGCAGTTTATTGAAGAGGAGAGCAAGACAGAAAGATGGCTCTGGAAGAAAAAAGAGAGAGCACATATAGGGAGTGGGTTTTTATACCCTCTGGGGCTCTTAAGGTTGTTTCCTGTTCCTGTTTGAGGCTTTGTATTTCCTGTGTCATGTATTTTGACCTGAGTCTGAGTGTGCCCCTTTGGCATCTCTTGTGTTAATCCTATTATGACCTGTCTTAAGAGTTTTAGGTGTCTTTGTCTTCTTAATCTTCTAGCTTAAACCTTCCTGAATGGATTATTACATCTGCATTTCTACAGAGCTGGTTTCTGCCTGGGGGAGGGAAACTTGGGGCTGTTAAGAAAACTGGGTATGCTTTTCTACCTCTGTAAGATCCTTTGAGGAAATATATTTTTCTGCCCTTTTAATATTTCCTTCTGGGGGGGCTGACTTTCCACACTGCGAACTGATGCGGGTCCACAGACTGGGGGTTGGGGACCCCTGCTTTAGAGGGAACTCAAATTTTATTCCTACCATGCATACACACACCACTCCCAACTGCACTAGATAGGGAGTTTTCTACGCAGATTCTGCCCACGGATTTCCTGGCAAGTTGCTCAAGCGGCACTCCTGACAAATTCAAGCATGCAAGGAAACGCTGGATCGCAACTTAAAATAACCCATGTTTAAAAATTGAATGCAGGTTTGCAGGATGTTGGCAGTCAGAGGGTAAGCAAGTGGTCAAAGAACACGAGGCAGAGAGCAGGAATCTCTCTTTGGGGAAAAGTAAATGCGAATCCCTCAAGAATTATGATTATAAAGATGCATTTTTAATTATGTATAATTTGTTCTTCACTTCTCGTTCCTTAGAGGATTCAAGGGATGTTTTCATTGAAGGTGGGCAGAGTTAATACTTACACCCAGAGTTATAATAATAATAATAAAGTTGGTAGGGACCTTGGAGGTCACCTAGTCCCCCTGCTCAGGCAGGAAACCCTATACCATTTCAGACAAATGGCTGTCTAGTCTCTTCTTTAAAAAATCCAGTGTTGAAGCATTCACCGCTTCTGGAGGCAGGTTGTTCCACTGGTTAATTGTTCTAACTGTCAGGAAGTTTCTCCTTAGTTCTAGGTTGCTTCTCTCCTTGATTAGTTTCCATCCGTTGCTTCATGTCCTGCCTTCAGGCGCTTTGGAGAATAGCTTGACTCCCTCTTCTTTGTGGCAGCCCCTGAGATATTGGAAGACTGCTATCGTGTCCCCCTTAATCCTTCTCTTCATTAAACTAGACATACCCAATTCCAGCAGCCGTTCCTTATGTTTTAGCCTCCCCTAATCATCTTTGTTGCTCTTCTCTGCACTCTTTCTAGAGTTTCAATATCTTTTTTACATCGTGGTGACCAACACTGGATGCAGTATTCCAAGTGTGGCCTTACCAAGGCATTGTAAAGTGGTATTAATACTTCACGCGATCTTGATTCTGTCTCTCTGTTCTGCAATTCTCTTCCAGGAATTTCAATTGCTGGGTTTATTAAGGAAACACTTTGAATTGTGACAGGATGCCTGAATGGAGCAAACAAATAAATTCACCCCAGGTTCTTTTTTATGTTTGGAATTTTAGAAGGTTTTAATTTAATTAAGGGATAAAACAGATATCTGAAGCATAGTGACTGTCTCACTTCCTTCCTGAGCATCTCCCCAATTTGTCTTTGGCTCCACCCCTTTTGTGAAAGCTGGGGGGGGACATGAAACACACCCCGGTTGTGCTCCTCAATTTACAGCTGAAATGGAAGAGCAGGTGTGATTGTTGTAAACATCCACCAAGGAGCTAAGATAGTAGAGTGCCAAAAATATGGGATAATAGGATTGTTTCTGGGCAGGAGAAGGCGATCAAAAGTTTTAATTTGTTTATTTGTTCCCAAAAGAATGGGCAGCTTACAATGTGTAAAAGGATACTTTTAAACATTAACTGTCTGGATAAAACTACAGGTAGTCCTGGACTTATGACCACAATTGAGCTCAACATTTCTTTGGCTAAGCAGGAGAGTTGTTAGTCAGTTTTGTCCCATTTTATGACCTTATTGTTCAGTTACTCTGTAAAATAAAATCAAAATAAGAGAGATCAGGCGTTTATTAGGCTTGCACAGCGGAACGCGGGCGCTATCTGGAGGTCACCGTGCTGGTAGAATAGCTTAAAATTTTATTTAACGGGTTAAGGAGATTTTTAGAGATATTGATTGATTTAATATTTAGGACCTAGATTTATAAAGGAAATGAAAATTAATTGTTAGATTATAGTTTTGAATTGTAATATGGAAATGGGTTTGTGACACTGAAAGATATTTTATTAACAAATGAGGAGCTACCAGGACGAGAAATAGAATATATTTGTGAAATAAAGTAAGAATCTAATTTTCGGAATAATATGTGTATTCTAGACACGATAATTATTTGGTAATGAAATGAGGGAAATTAGGGTTACCCGAAGTTTAATTATTATGGTTATTAATGGCTAAATTGGAACATGGTAATTGGAATGAAGTAAAACTTAAAAAACAGGATTTGGATATGTATAAGTAAAATTGTACTGATAAATGTATTGATTGATTGAGCTCTGTCTAGAAATGTATTAACTTGAATATGATATAAAAATTAAGGGAAATAGGGAGGGAACTTTTAATGAGGTAACCTGAGATATATATATATATATATATGAATGATTCTGTTATTGGATTTTTGATTACCCTATCACCACGCTGCTTCCTAATTACTTGGATGTAAAAATGGAAAAATTAATAAAACTTGTTTTTTAAAAAAAGAGAGAGATCGGGCGTTTACTAGGCTTGCACAGCGGAACGCGGGCGCCATCTGGCGGTCACCAGGCTGGTAGAAGCGGGGAGGAATTTCCCTTACGAAATCGAAAGCAAAAGCGCCGCGTTGGGGGATTTTCGGCTCTGCGGAGGTGGCGGTGAGTGCGGCGAATTTGGGGGACACAGAGAGAGAGAGAGAGAGAGAGAGAGACAGAGAGAAGCTCAGCCCGGCTCGGCTGAAACGAGGCTTCGGATCGAGAAGGACCAAACGCCCGCGACGGAAGGGCTTTCCCGGCCGCGGCAGGAAGGTGAGAGGCTGGGGAAAGGGCGGAGGGTTGCATTGATCTGGGCGACTGAGCGGCTGCGGAGGTGCGGGGGACTCCACTCCCCATCATTCCCATCTAGCCCGGCTGCTCATTGTTGGCTGCGGATTAGGGGGAGCGCAGTCCACTGAAGTAGCTGCGTAGTCGCCTTCGATTTCCTGCCTTCTTAAGAACTAACCCGGACGCGTTTCCTCTTGCTTTGCGCGGGATCCAAACTTTTGGGGTCCTCTTTTGCGTCGCGCCTCTACTCCGGAGGATGGGAGCGGGGTTCAAATCCTTACTAGCCTAAACCAGGGGTAGGCAACCTTGGCTCTTTTGTGACTCATGGACTTCAACTCCCAGAATTCATAGCTGGCTCAGGAATTCTGGGAGTTGAAGTCCATGAGTCATAAAAGAGCCAAGGTTGCCTACCCCTGGCCTAAACGAACCGACCTGGATATTCAAACGCTTCTGTCACAGTTCTGGGGTTTCTTTGCCAAGGAAACGGAACAAAGAAGCAGTCTAGAATTAAGGAGAATTTTCCTAACGGTGGGAACAATTAACCAGTGGGAACGGCTCGCCTTCGGAAGTTGTGGGTGCTCCATCACTGGAGGTTTTTTAAAGAAGAGACTGGACAATCACTTGTCTGGAATGGTATAGGTGCCCTGCTTGAGCAGGGGGTTGGATTTGATGACTTCCAAGGTCTCTTCCAGCTCTGTTATTCTTATTTCAGCCTTCATGAGCAGTGCTGGAGTGCCTGTGGGAACGGAGAACATGAGGCAGAGCGGAAAAGTGTCCCCTAACCAAAGAAACCTAAATGACTGTGAATTTGATCTTTCCCCAAGGTGCCGCATGACCTGCTGCACTCAGAATAAATATTTAGGCCAAGGAATCTGTTGCTGGGAAGTCAGCTGATTAGATGTAAGATCTTGGGTGGTACAGTATTGGGAGACAGTTTAGTTGAATTCCTTCTCCTTCTCTTTCTCTTTCTCCTTTTCCTCCTCATTCCCTCCTCCTCCTCCTCTTTCCCCCCTCCTCCCTCTTCTCTTCTTTCTCTCCTCTTCTTTCCCTCCTCAACCTCTCCTTCCTTCTCCTCCTCCTCTTCTTTCCCTCCTCCTCCATCTCTCCCTCCTTCTCCTCCTCCTCCTCCTCCTTCCCCCTTTCTCCCTCAAAGGCCTTCTGCAGTGATCCTCCTCTTAAATCCATAATCCCTGGATTCCCATAAACAGTAATCCCTCCCTCCCTCTCTCTGTCTCTCCCCAGAGCCCGTCAGCAAGATGCCGGTCCCTGTCGTGTTTCAGGCAATTCCCCTGCTTTTCTGCGACCGAATCCTGCTCTCCTTGCTGAATGGATGGAGCTCCTCCCTGGTCCCCTTGGGGGTCTCAGCGGCTTGGCTGGAGGCCGCTCTCCGACTGCTGGTTCTCTTGGGGGTCAGGGGCCTGCTCTCCGTGGGTCGGACCTCCCCAATGTCCTTTTGCACGGTGGCTGCAGTCAGCATCCTGCCCCCTTTGTACCTGTTGGTGGGACACTGGTTTGGGGACCCTCCCCTCCTGGTCTCTTCGGCTGCTTGGTCTTGGTGGCTGGCAATCTACGGGGCGGTGGGCTTCTCCCAGCTCCTCTGTGGGATCCTGGCAGAAGGACGAAGCCCAAAGGAGTCCCGGAAAGAAGACAAAGCCACCCTTTGTAAGATGCTCAAGCTCTTCTGTCCAGACAAGCTGTATCTCACTGGCGCTTTCTTGTTCCTCGTCCTGGCGGTGATTGGTGAGTTGGTCCTGGATTAAATCATTCTCTATGTCGTAGGAGAAATGAAGAGAATAGAATAATAATTTTATTGTCACCTTGAATGTACACTAATCGGCATACATTAAAATGAAATTTCATTGCGTACAGCTCTCAAAGAGTCACCACCTCCGATATTCACTACATAAATATGCCATAAATAAATACAGAATTATGCATAGACCCACATATATTATATGACACAGAGAAACAACAGCCTGGTTCGGGTTATGTATACATGTGCATGGCGAGAAAGGCGAATCTTGTGAGAACCACAAATAGTCACCAGGGCTGCAATCACCCCATACACTAAAGAAAATAAAATAACTCAGTCGCACCAAAAGGTCTTTAATAGACCTGACCTCAGTCTTTGAAATTCTGCTGCTCCTTTTGACGTTCTCCCTGAATCCCCTCTGATTGATTCCCTTCTTGGTTGCCTCCTGCCACGGAGCAGTTCCTGCCCAGATAAAATGTGGAATTCTGGAGGCTTCGGCTGTTGGCTTTGAACTTGCTTTCACCAGGGTGTGTCCTGTTTTCCAGGATGAAAAGAGATATGGACAGGAAGACAGGATCTTCCAAACTCTCCATTCAGCCCTTTCAGTGTCCAATTCGAGCATCTTTTCTCCCATTTTGAGGGGCTGCCCCATTCTTTCCATAGTTGGGGAGGGAACCCTGGATCAAAAAGCTCATGGTTTCCTTGCATTTCACAGAACAGACATACAATTTACAGTGTGTGTGTGTGTGTGTGTGTATTAAGCTGCCTTTCCTGATTAGAGGTCCTACATTACCTCCTCTGTTCTTGCCCCCCCCTTGCAGGTGAAACATTCCTGCCCTATTACACCGGGCGTTTGATTGACATCCTGGGCACCAAATATGACGCAGAAGCCTTTTCCACAGCTATCTCTCTACTCTTCCTGATCTCATTTGCAAGGTGAGCTTATTCCAGGCCCCACCAGCACCTTTGCTGCAGCTGCCCTTAAATACACACCCAGGATTACGGTTCTGTTGTTGCCCGGCGTCTTGTTCACAAGGCAGTACAAGGGGTGATCCCGTTGGATGAAGTTGCCTTCATGGAGATACTGGGGCATTTTTTTGCCAGCTGTAAGGAAGCTATTGACTGTTGCCTTCTTTGGGGATGGTTTTTTTTTTTTTTACTTCCTAGTGCAGTGATGGCGGACCTTTTAGAGACCGAGTGCCCAAAAACTGGCCCCTGGAGGCCACTCACCACCTCCAGGGCCCGCTGCAGATCGCCCAGGCAGCCCAGCAGCACTATGGCGGCCACGCCCTCTGCCTGCGCCCCGCAGCATCGACTGTGCATGATGGGGTGTGAGGGCAGAGACTTGTGTACGCTGCCTGGCTGCCATGTCCTTGGCTGTGCTGCTCCGCGTGGGCCACGCTCGGGGGCGACTCTCCTCCAGGGGGGCTGTTGGTGAGGAGGGGGTCACGGGGGGAGGCAAGGCTGGGGCAACAGCACGTGTGCCCACAGAGTGGCCTCCGAGTGCCGCCTCTGGCACCCGTGCCATAGGTTCGCCACCACTGTCCTAGTGTAACCTCTGCTCTGGGATTTCCTAGTGGCCTCCTGTCCCAGTGCCAGCCAGCTTTGATGCTGCTTGTCTTTTTGAGATCAACTGAGCTCAGCCAGATCTCTGCCGTAAATGTGGTTTTGATCTTGGCTTTGTCAGTTGTTGGGTCCCAAAGCTGCTTACTCCAGGGGAGGTGCTTTTTCCCTTCTGGCCTGCCAGTGAAAGGCCAAGTGAGGCCTAAAAGAACTGAACCCACCCAATGTTTTAAGACCTCAAGAAAGATCTGAAAATTAGGTTGTTCTCTGGAGTCCTCCTGAAGCAAACCTTAGCCCTTGTTTTTTTCTTAGCTGCTTGTTTTGCAACCTGGCAGAAGTCTAGCCAGTTAAAACTTGTGATCTATCCCTTGAATACAAATCTGAAAAAACAAAAACAAAAAAAGCTTTCTAAAGCAGTGTTTCTCAACCTTGACAATTTTAAGGCATGTGGACTTCAACTCCCAGAATTCCACAGCCAGCATTGCTGGCTGTGGAATTCTGGGAGTTGAAGTCCACATGCCTTAAAATTGTCAAGGTTGAGAAACACTGTTCTAAAGGAACATCCGTTCTTGGCTGGTATCAGGGATCTTGTCACTGATTTAAATTCAACATGAAAATGAAAGCCGTTTCAAAATGGAGGGAAGAGCGTCAGAAGTAAGTTAATTTCAAACGGTGGGATAGATCTGTCCGAGTGAACATTTCTTTGCTTTTGCACCCGGGTCAAATCCGGTACGTGCTCATACCTGGAGCTGTGACTCAGTTTCCATTGGTGAAGCAGGAACCAACCCTCCCCCCCTTGCTGTTTTTTCTTTCTAGCTCCGTGTTTGGCAGCTGCCGTGGGGGGCTCTTCATGTTCACGATCTCACGGATGGTTATCCGGACTCGCAACTTACTCTTCTCTTCTCTGGTGCGGCAAGACCTGGCCTTCTTCCAGGAGGTGAAAACAGGTGAGGGCCCAAACAGGCAGCTGCTGTTTCTGGAACTGTCTAAAGGAAAAGAGTCTCTTAAATGAAGCTTGACTAATGACTAGGCCAAGGGTAGGCAACCTTGGCTCTTTTATGACTTGTGGACTTCAACTCCCAGAATTCCTGAGCCAGCATGGCTCAGCTTGGAAACCTCTCCCTTTCCCCTCAGCATGGCTGGCTCAGGAATTCTGGGAGTTGAAGTCCATGAGTCATAAAAGAGCCAAGGTTGCCTACCCCTGGACTAGGCAGACCATTCATTTAATATTTTGGGGGGGAAAGATGGAAGTGCTTTACCAGTGCCACTTTCTGCTCCCTCCTTCCCTCCCTCCCTCCCTCCCCCCCCTCTCTCTCTCACACACACACACAGACACACACTTGGGATTTCCTGGTGGCCTCCCATCCATGTATCAGTCAGGTCTCATCTTAGCCTTTCAAGCAGAACTAATGCCATAGCTGGGCTTTGCTTTGGGATAAACTCTGCTCCCGGGGACAACTTGGTTGCAACCGTGTTTTTCCTTACCGGCCCTAAAGACGTGTCTTCATTTGACTTTCTTCTGGGATATTCTTTTTCCCCCTACCTTTTCAATCCAGTCTGCTCTCCTAGTGGTCTCTCATTCAAGTACTAATCAGATTTAGGCTTAATCAGCTTTTTTTAAAGATCCGCAGAAGTTGGCTGCGAGGGAGTTTTTAACCTGCCCAAGAGAATGCAACCTTTGGCTGATTTAAAACAAAAAAACAAAAAAAAAACGAAGCTCAGTTGTCAGTGGGACAACTTGCCTCCGGTCCGGAAGTTGTGGGTGCTCCAACACTGGAGGTTTTTAAGAAGAGATTGGACTGAAATGGATTTGCCTGAAATGGTATAGGGCAGGGGTAGGCAACCTTGGCTTTTTTATGACTCGTGGACTTCAACTCCCAGAATTCCTGAGTCAGCCATGCTGAGGGGAAAGGGAGAGGTTTCCAAGCTGAGCTATGCTGGCTCAGGAATTCTGGGAGTTGAAGTCTATGAGTCATAAAAGAGCCAAGGTTGCCTACCCCTGGTATAGGGTTTTCTGCCTGAGCAGGGGGTTGGACTAGAAGACCTCCAAGGTCCCTTCCAACTCTGTTAGTCTGTTATTATTTTGAAAAGGCAACTGGACTGTTTTTTTGTGGTTTTTTTTTTTTTTTTTTGAGGAAAAACAAGATGTTTCACTTCCTATCCTGGAAGCTTCATCAGATGTATGGAATGTTGTGAGAGATGGAAGGACAGTAATTGACAGTTGAGATTAATGGGGGGGAATGATAAATCCTGAGAGGATGGTGACGGTGGGGGAATGGAAAGATTGTGGTTTTTCTTTGCTGTCAGTTGGTCTTAACACTCTCTGAGAGCCAATGTGGTCACTTGGGGTTTTATCTATGACCTCAGGGTCACCTGAAAGAGGGAAGCGGAATCTCCTTGGAACAGTCAAAAGGATTGCATTATAAATTGAGGATAAGTGGTGTCTTATCCTTCCTCCTCTGTTGAGGGAGGGCTGCTCAATGTTTACATAAATGGCCTCTTTTTTGTTATAATCTTTTTATTCATTTTTTCCATACATACAGTAATAATTTTTCAACCAACGTGCTGTCTGAGTTTACATATGCTAATACATATTTAATTCCTAATCCTTTATTCTTTCCTCTAGCCAGTAGTAAAATAAATTTCGGACAGCCATTTGTCCGAAATGGTATAGGGTTTCCTGCCTGAGCAGGGGGTTGGACTAGATGACCTCCAAGGTCCCTTCCAACTTTATTATTATTATTATTATTATTATTATTATTATTATTATTATTATTATTATTAAATGCCACGTTTGATAATAGTCCGTTTCTTCCTTTTCTTTCAGTCTCATAGTCAGTCTGTCCATCTCTGCGCATTCTAGTATTTTTTTAATTATTTCTTCATCTGATGGTACTCCTTCATTCTTCCAGTATTGCGCAAATGTAATTCTTGCCGCTGTTGTAATGTGCAAAGTCAAATATAAGCTTTGTTTATTAGTCTTTTCTGGCATTATACCTAATAAAAAAAGTTCAGGTTTCAAATCAACATGTTCTCCTAACACCTTTTCGAACCAAATATGTATCTTTTCCCAATAGTTCTTTGCTTTTTCACATCTCCTCCAAACATGATAATACGTGCCTGACTTGTGTTTACATTTCCAACATCTATCTGACATATTTTTAAACATTTTCGCTAATCTTGCTGGTGGCAAGTGCCATCTATAGAACATTTTATATAAATTTTCTTTATAGGAAGTTGACATTGGATATATTATATCCAAAATTTTTCGCCCATCTTATCATTGTTTCTTTAACTTGTTCATCTTCCAATTCCAAAGTTTACCCTCCTTTCAAACCAATGGTCCTCTATATCAGGGATCCCCAACCCCTGGTCTGTGGACCGGTACCGGGCCGCAGCATGCCAGCAACTGGTCCACACAAACAAGCAAAGCCCCATCTGTGGGATGCAGGCAACACACAAAACTATGCATTCTCTGGTCCGTGGAAAAACCTTTCTCCACGGAACCGGTCCCTGGTGGTGCCCAAAAGTTTGGGGACCTCTGCTCTATATCCAAGTTGTGGACTTTGTTGTCTTCAAAAGAATGACCCTTATATTTCAAATGCAGATGGGTCCTGAATCTGGTCCTGTGTTATGCCATATGTTTATGAAGTGGTGGTTTTGTTTCCCCAATGTACAGATCTGTTTTTGTACGCCTTGTTTTGCCTCAAAAATCAGTCCAGTTGCCTTTTCAAAATAAAAACCACTTTTGACACAACTATGATCTGGATAACTTGAGAATCTTCACAGACAGTTATTCTGATATGTTCCTTGAATAGGAGGCTTACCATGAAATCCTAGGGGCATAGCCTGGACTTAGGTGGAAATGGTGACTTGTTACAAAGAGGATACTACATCGTCCGATGCCACATCAGTGACTTTGCCCTCTCCTTCCTGTGGGGATTGTTCCCTATAATCTCCCTCCCTGTGTTGCCAGTGTGGCATTTGTTGAGTGATAATCTCTTTGCCCACAGGAGCTCTGGCGTCCCGCCTTTCCAAAGACACGACTATGATGAGCCGCTCGGTGCCACTCAACACCAACATCTTCCTGCGCACCCTGATCAAGTCCATTGGGCTCTACGTATTCATGATTGGCCTGTCCTGGCGCCTGACGCTGCTAATGCTGATCGAGACCCCACTCATGATGGCCGTCCAGAAGTTCTATAATGTCCGTCATCAGGTAGGGATCATGGAGGCAGATGGCCGCCTAGAATGGTGGTCATTTCTGGGTTTCTGAGACCAACTGCATGTGGGGAAGGAATCCCAGCTTGGGTGAGGGAGGGAATGGGCCAGCTCAGAGAAAGGAAAAAACAAGCCAGAGAGGAGAAGAAGAAAACTTACCAAGGCATTGTAAGGTGGTATTAATTACAGGGATTCAGAAATAAAATATAGAACAAAGTTTGTTAGAAATAGACAGGGCTGTAAAATGAGCAGGACAGCATTTTTTTTATTTGTAAAGGCAATAAATAATATATAATTAATACACTGTAATAAAAATTTCCCTCACTCTGAAGGGAGACAACATGGAAAAAATTGATGATGCTGAATTTCTTGGACCCTTGGTTCAACCCAACTCTTATCTCAGAGACGCTTTTTCCAAAAGGCGATTGGACTTTTTTGCATTTTTTTTTCCTTTTGAAAATGTTTCACTTCTCATCCAAGGAGTTTCTTCAGTTCTAACTGGGGGAATGACCTACCAGTCAGTTAGAACTGAAGAAGCTCCTTGGATGAGAAATGAAATATTTTCAAAGGAAAAAAAAAAACACAAGAAAGCCCAGTTGCCTTTTGGAAAAAAGCACCTTTGAGACAACCGTAACCTGGATGATTGAGAATCTCCATAGACAACCCAACTTTTAATTAGCGTAAATGAAACCCCCCCCTTCCCAGAAATAATAATGGGAGGGTATACCTCCTTTTCTGTGTCAAGCTTGAAGCGTGTGTGTGATATTGCTACCATTACTGCTTCTCAGCTTGCCAACGCACTAGGGGGGAGGAGAGGGGGGTATGGAATGCAGGCTCCAGATAAGAAGTCAAGCCGTGTGAACCAAGGACGTTTCAGCAGGTGTTGGCCAACCCACAGAAACACTTTCTCATAATAACAACAACAACAACAACTTTATTGTCACTTTGAATGTACACCAATCGGCCTACATCAAAATGAAATTTCGTTGCATAGAGCTCTCAAAGGGTCACCACCTCCGATATACACTCCTTGTTCGTGGCCAGCTCAAGTTACAGATCTTCCATTTTAGTCTCTAGGGAGCAAAAGATGGCAAACAGGACAGATGGAAATGGAGCTCCATGTGGGTTATCCCTCAAATTAGCTTGTATTCCTGCACGACAACCTCGCCTCCTTTCCTTTTTCTGATCCTGTCTCTTCCATCTTTTCCTTAAAGAGGCCTCGCTTCTTTTCACCCCTGGAGAACGCGGCCACCGCCACCAACTCCTCCAAAAGCCTCTCTCCCATCCTCTGGGCCTGCCGACAGCCTCCTCTAGTTCCTTAGCTCCATAAGCCCTGGGACCTCTCCTCCTTGGCCTCCTTTGGAAACAGCCCTGATTTGCAATAGAATCCGTCGCTGGGCCAGCAGTCAGATCTTGCTGCTGGCAGAGCAATTTCAAACAGCGCCAATGACTTTTAACGGTCTCACCAACAGTTCCGAAACAGCTAAAAACTTGCCATGCCAGCAAAGATTGTCGGTCATATGTTGTATGTTACCTTAGTTGCACCACGTTGCTCAAAAGCATAACAATAACACATAACAATATTTTGACAATTGCTTGGACAGTGTGACCTGCACTAATAGGGGGAGGGAGAATTCTGTATTTTAATTATCGTGGTTTGCGCGGGAAGTAACCAGAGCTGGTTTTTGCTTTCATTTGTGCCAAAATGATGTACTCAATAAAGTTTTGCATTAAGAGATTGGATCGTCTTGTCGGTGCGTACTCAGTTGGGTTCGTCAGTCAGAACCTTGACATTCTGGCTTGCACTTAGGCATCCAGTCGCCTGCTAGTGAGAAATAATTGAAATAAAATAGAGGGAAGTGGAGTGAAACATTTTTGGAGTCTCTCCCCTCCAAATGAGGCCACTGGATTTGGGTTTGGGTATCACCACCACCAGCAAGATGCCTGATCCAAGGTCGCTTTCAGGAGGCTCATTTTGCCGCTTCCTTCATGATCCACCCAGGCTTTACTGAAGGCGATCCAGGACTCGGTGGCCCACTCAGAGGAGGTGGTGCATGAGGTAATCTCCTCCGTGCAGACGGTGCGCAGCTTTGCCACTGAGGAGGAGGAATCGCAGCGCTATGAGGCGTCCTTGGAAGACACCTGCCGGCTGAGGAACCAAAGAGACTTGGAAAGGATCGTTTACTTATTCGCTGTACGGGTAAGTCCTCTAGGACTCGGGGGGTCTCCAACCTTGGCAACTTTAAGACTTGTGGACTGCATGGCTGGCTGAAGAATTCTGGGAGTTGTAGTCAAGTCGTAATGTCGCCAAGGTTTTTTTGAATCCTAGCAACCACATAAAGTTTCTCCAGGATGATCTATCTCTAGCCTGTTCTTTCAAGTCTCCTAATGGTGCATTCATCTGAAATGGTACCTATTCTGTTCTGTTCTATTTCTATTTCTATTCTATTACTGTTTCTATTACTATTACTATTACTATTACTATTTCTATTTCCATTCCATTCCATTCCATTCCATTCTATTCTACTCACTATTCTGTAACTGAATCCATTTACCTTGCTGCTGGTCATCCTCTTCCACCTTTCCTGTCATTGGAGCTTTTGTCAGGAAGCAGAGTGCCCGCATAATGTGTCTGAAGTAGGACAATTTGAGTCTATCATTTGTGCCTTGAGTGAGAACACTCGGTTTGTTTTCTTGACTGTCTGTAATATTCTCAGGAGTCTTCTGTGACTCCACAGTTAAAAACTGTCAATACTCTTCCTATTCTTCCTCTTTAAAGTCCAACTTTCACTTCCATAGAGTATCACAGGGAATACTACTGTGCTGGACCAGTTATGTAATCATCTGGCCAGAGTATATACTTGAGAATTGTGTTAGAAC
>NW_015390330.1:0-78979 GCF_001527695.2 Protobothrops mucrosquamatus | reverse complement strand
AAAAAAATAGCACTTTGGGGGGCATTTACCTGGGGATTTAATTGTGTTGGGAATCTCCATAAGGAGGGGAAGGCATTCCAGATTTCAAATCGGATGTCTTTTCTCTTTTAAAAGTAATTTATTGCCACTTTAAACCATTGGGAACAGAAACCAGTAATTTGCACAAAGTTGCAAGCTGAAAATTGCAGATGGTCTTGGCTGAAACTGGAGGCTCGTCTTCAAGAAGCAAAGCAATTATTTTCTACAGTTCGGTTGCTTTCAGAAAGTGCTTGAAACAGCCATGAGATACACTATGAAAAAAAACAAACACCTTTTTTCTTCTCTCCCCTTTTCTTCCTGGACTTTCTCACCCAGCAGGAGGCAGCATCTGCTCTGTAGGTTCAGAAAGCAGGGGTTGGCCTGGTTAGTTGGATAGGAGACCACCTAGGGATCCCGAGGTAGTGAACTGGACTACAAATCTCCCACCAAAGGACCAGGCCAGGTTCTTCTGCATTGTTGCCAAGAAAACTGCAGGGACACATCTGTGTGGTCAGCAGGAGTCAGGCTGGACTTGAGCATATCATTAAAGTTGATCCTCTCCCCAAGGCAGCTTCTTTCAAGGACTTCCAAGTTTAGCTTTCAAAGAGATCACTAAATATTGCAGGATCCGATCTGGGTCTGGTCCTGGTGATTGACCCAGATTGGATCCTGCAACTTTATCCTGGGACACATATCTTTGCCTTCATTCGTGAGATCATTAATATCCATAAGATATTCTATGCATAATGCTCTGGATCAGTGATGGCGAACCTTTTAGAGATCGAGTGCCCCCAAACTGCCCCCACCACCCCACCACCCACAGGGCCACCCACCGCCTCCACAACCTGCCGCAGCAGTTCGCCAAGGCGTCCCAGCAGTGCCATGCGTCGACGCCCTTTGCCTGTGCCCCACAGCATCATCTGTGTGCGACGGGGCGCAAGGGCGGAGTCTTCTCCCCGCTGCCCGGCTGCCATGTCCTTGGCTGTGCTGCTCCGCACGGCCTGCGCTTGGGGGCGATTCTCCTCTGGGGGGCTGCTGGTGAGGAGGGGGCCACGGGAGGAGGCGGATCTGGGGCTGTGATGAGTGCCCCCTCTGGCATGTGTGCCATAGGTTTGCCACCACTGCTCTGGACAAATGCACTGAGATACTTGGGAGGAAATTCAGTTCTCATTCACACTGGACTTTTGAGTGTTGCTTTAGACAACCAGTCAGAATAGAGCTGGAAGGGACCTTGGAGGTCTTCTAGTCCAGCCCCCTGCTCAAGCAGGATACCCTATACCGGGGGTGTCAAACTGCCGGCCCACGGGCCCGTATGCATCCTAGCGAAACCACGCCCACCCCACTGCCGGCAGTGGAAAAAAAGTTACGATACGTCATGACACGTCACGTGACGTTGCGAGTTTGACGCCCCTGCCCTATATCATTTCAGACAAATGGCTGTTCAGTCTCTTCTTAAAAACCTTGAGTGATGAAGCACCCACAACATCTGAAGGCAAAGCTGTTCCACTGGTTAACTGTCCTCACTGTTAGGAAGTTTCTCTTTAGTTCCAGGTTGCTTCTCTCCTCAGTTACTTTCCATCCATTGTTTCCTGCCCTCTGATGCTATGGAAAATAAGTTGAGCCCCCTCCTCTTTGTGGCAGCCCCTCAAATACTGGAATACTAATCTCGATGCTCAAAACACAGTAGCCAGCTGTATTCCTCCCTTTGCAGATGTTCTCATGTCTTAACATTGTTGCCCCTTCCTTTTCCTCCCACAGACCCTGATTTACATTTATGGGGATGCCCTGAGCAATGTGGGCGCAGCAGAAAAAGTATTTGAATATCTTGACCGGAAACCTTCTGTCAGCACAGAAGGGATGCTGTCTCCAGAAACCCTCTCCGGACACATCTCCTTCCAAAATGTTTCCTTCTGCTATCCTTCCCGCCCCGAGATCCAGGTCCTGAAGGTACCTTATGGGAAGCTGGAAAGCACCCGGGTTGCTTTGCATGACACCCTAACAGTACATCACTCAAATGCAATTGCTAAAAGCTTTAAGTAACTCAGTTAAGTTGGTTGTATGTTCTACAAACGTAATCGCGATCCTTTAATTTTGATAAAGAACATTGGAAGGAAGAATGTTGAGACTTTAAAGGTCTTTAGAAAGACAAAGCAAGTTTCTCTACGGGCACCCCTTAACTTTACAACAGTTTGTTTAGTGGCTGTTCAGAGTTATGACAGCAGTGAAAAAGGGGACTTAAAACAATTTATCATGCTAACGACCGTGGCAGCATCCCCATAGTCAGGTGATCAGTATCCAGACACTTGGCGACTAACTCATATTCATGACGGTTGCAGCGTCCCGGGCTGCAGCCTTCCAATGAGCAAAGTCAATGGAGAAGCCAGATTCACTTAACAACCATGTTATTAACTTAATAACTGCAGTGATTCACTTAGGAACTGTGGCAAGAAAGATCGTAAAATAGTGCATAAGTCACTTAACCACAGTCTCACTTAGTAGCAAATATTTGGCGCTCAGCTCTGGTTGTAAGCTGAGGACTACCTGTGCTATACGAGACTGAGACTATGGGATCTAAGTATAATGTTAATTAACACAGCACATTCCTGCTTCATTTCGCGTTTATTTGCATCTCGTTGTGCCCTAGAATGTCTCCTTTGAGCTCTGCCCTGGGGAAGTGATGGCGCTGGTGGGCCCGAACGGCAGCGGAAAGAGCAGCTGCGTCGCCCTCCTGGAGCACTTCTACGAACCCCAGTCTGGGGAGGTCCTGCTGGATGGAGAACCAGTTGGGAAATATGAGCACAAGTATCTCCATAGGCAGGTGAGATAGGACTATCACCTGCAGGAAGAGGCCTAGGTCTCTTTGGTGGTTGAAGGGTTACACTTGGGGAGGCTTTGGGAAGGGGGTTGATACATGACATTAGGATGATATGGTTGGAATTGTCTGGGCTTTAAGAACATCTATATCATCCATCCATCCATCCATCCATCCATCCATCCATCCATCCATCCATCCATCTATCTATAGATAGATGGATGGATGGATGGATGGATGGATGATAGAGGGATGATAGATAAATGATATAGATACGGATGATATATTAGATAGATAGATGGATGATAGATAAATGAGATAGATAGATATGGATGATAGATTGATAGATAGATAGATAGATAGATAGATAGATAGACAGACAGACAGACAGACAGACAGACAGACAGACAGACAAGACCTAAAAGCTGTGGTGGCGCAGTGGTTAGAATGCAGTACTGCAGGCTACTTCTGCTGACTGCCGGCTGCCAGCAGTTCAGCAGTTCGAGTCTCATCAGCTCAAGGTTGATTCAGCCTTCCATCCTTCTGAGGTTGGTAAAACAAGGACCCAGATTGTGTAGGCAATATGCTGGCTCTGTAAACTGCTTAGAGAGGGCTGTAAAGCATTGGGAAGAGGTATATAAGTACTGTTGCTATTGCTAGATAGATAACAGATAGATAGATAGATAGATAGATAGATAGATAGATAGATAGATAGATAGATAGATAGATAGATAGATAGATAGATAGATAGATAGATAGATAGATAGATTAGACAGACAGACAGACAGACAGATAGTCATCCATCTCATCACATGCATTGCATTTTTTTCTTTGTGTGCTTGTTTTAAAATGCTAATTTTTATGGCATACACTGCATTTTTTATGCCGTTTCTTCCTCAAAAAAGTGGGAAGAGCCTCTGATTTTCAGAAATTGTGTGGCTGACATCCATAATTCCCATAGAGAAAAATGAACGCAATGCCACTAAGGCAATTTTGGAAGCCACGAAATTGGGGCTTGGAATGTCCAAAGTTCCTCAGATCTGCTCTAGTGCTGAAGGTAGTAAAAGATGCCTGGAATGTAAGGCTTTTGATTTCTTATGTTCCTTGATAGATAAAAAGGTGCTGCATTCAGGAAATTCTGCACATGTTCATATCCTGAGATAAAAGATTAGAATCTCCTTTGATCTATGATTGTGGCTGTGCCGTTTCTCTGGCAACAGTGTAAAGGTTGTGATATGTTTTGGTGATCTGGAATTAAATCCAGGTGCCAACAAAGTTTGATCCTACTTAGCTTTTCAAAATCAGGTGAGGTTGGCTGAGTGCCGCCACTTTGCCTCCAAATTAAAAAGAGCAGAGAACAGCACAAGCTCTACAGTTGGGAGATGTATTGAACCGTACATCTGCACGTAAGATTCACTACAAGAAAGACTAGGGGTGAACATGATAGCAGTGTTCCAATACCTCAGCGGGTGTCACAAAGAAGAAGTGGTCAAGCTTTTCTCCAAAGCACCTGAAGGCAGGACAAGAAACAATGAATGGAAACTAGTCAAGGAGAGAACCAACCTAGAATTAAGGAGAAATTTCCTGACTGAGAACAATCAGTGGAACAATTTGCCTCCAGAAGTTGTGAACACCCCAACACTGGAAGTTTTTAGGAAGAGATTGGAAAACCATTTGTCTGAAATGGTAATAGGGCTTCCTGCCTGAGCAGGGGGTTGGACGAGAAGATCTCCACGGCCCCTTCCAACTCTTGTTATTCTGAATTCTGCACATTGAGCATCAACCTTGAGCATCAACCAGCCCCACCCTGGAAAGGTGCTTGATGAGGAAGATCAATAGAGTTTCTCCCTCAGTCCTGATAGGCCTCCCTGTCCAATTGCAGGTGGCCCTGGTGGGCCAGGAGCCCGTCCTATTCTCCGGGTCCGTCTGGGACAATATCGCCTACGGCCTGCAAGGCTGCAGTGAAGAAGATGTGAAGAGAGCAGCGAAAGAAGCTGATGCCCTGGGATTCATCAATGAGCTGGAAGGAGGCTTCGCTGCAGGTGGGCAAAATCCGCTTCCCCCCCCCTTTGATTCATCCCAGAAAACCCCACTTTCCTCCCAGAAAACCCACCGGTCCTGATTATTGGCTTTTGTAAAGTGAAATCCTCCTTACTTTGTTGCAATGTATACTGCAGTCCTTGTGTTAGGACCATTCCATTGTTCCAAATTACAGTGGCGCTGAAAAAAACAGAAGTGGCGACTAGTCCTTGACTTTGCCCCTCCCCTGCAGTCACGGGATCGCATTCTGGGTGCTTGGCAACCCTTGCACTTACAACGGTTGCAGTGCCCCACGATCAAGTGAGTGCCATTTGCAGCCTTCCTTGCCAGCCTCCGACAAGCAAAGCCAGTGGGGAAGCCGCAAAGTAGGTGACGAGTCATTGGGATAAGTCTCTCCCACCTGGCAGGAGCTACTCCAGTATCCAGTATCCGCAAAAATAGGCATGTGCTGCTCCGACACCCACTCTCCCTTGCCTGGCAGCAGACATTCTGGGGCCCAAAAAATGTAGCACATCTCTGAGAGATGTGGCTGCCTATGTACCCTCCCACACCAATTCCCGCATCCAAAAAGCCTCACCCACAGTGCTGCAACCGCCCACACACCCTCGCCCCCCGGCATCAGCCACTTATTGCCTGCCAGCCTTCTTGTGAGCCTCCTGGGATTTTGAAATTCCTGTAGCCAACCCCCCCTGACTTTGCTTGTGAGAAGCTAGCAAGTAATGGCAGGGGGATCCTAGCCTAATGACCAGTGGGGTTAAGTTAACAACGGCAGTTAGGACTGCATGCATGGATTGCCTTCACCAAGCAAGGCGGTCACGTGATGTCACATTTTACGCATAGCTTGCTTAGCAACAGAAACTCCAGTCGTGCTTACTGGTGTGTAACCTGAGGCCTACTGGTAAAGCTCTGGGTTACACGGATGGCTCCAATTGTAATGATGTAATTGAAAGACTAAGATAGGAAAGAGTGTTCCAAGAGCTAATTGCATTCTGGCGCCGTTTCCAAAATCGCGCATCCTAAAATCTCTTCTGCCGTTGTTAAAAGTGCAAGGGGCTGGTTTCCCTCCTCCGGACCTTTTGCACTGAAAATACCGTAAGAGAGCCAGCTGTCCTGATTGCAGTTTCCCCCTCCCACTTCAGAGAGTGTCGGGCTTCAGTGTTTGCCTTGTTCTGCAGCTCATTGCTTTGCCACCCCTTAGGACAAAAGATGAATAGGAGTAGGAATGGTGTGGAGAGTGGAGGATGGAGTGGAGGATGGAGTGGAGTGGAGTGGAGTGGAGTGGAGTGGAGTGGAGTGGAGTAGAGTAGAGTAGAGTAGAGTAGAGTAGAGTAGAGTAGAGTAGAGTAGAGTAGAGTAGAGTAGAGTAGAGTAGAGTAGAGTAGAGTAGAATTCTTTATTGGCCAAGTGTGATTGGACACACAAGCAATTTGTCTCCAGTGCATAAGCTCTCCGCATACATACAAGCAACAAGTGATAAATCACAATTAAATCTTTGCTCAACCTTGACTTCGCTCTTGATTGCCTCTGTCTTTCTTGTCTTCCTGCAGAGGTGGGGGAGAAGGGAGGGCAGCTCTCCATCGGGCAGAAGCAACGATTGGCCATCGCCCGGGCCCTGATCCGTGACCCAAAGGTCTTGATACTGGATGAAGCCACGAGTGCCCTGGACACCAAGAGTGAAGCTGCAGTGAGTGCGAGGGATCTGTGAGGGGGGGCTGGGTGTGGACCTTAGCTGGATTAGTTCAGGGACCCTGAAGGGCTTAATCTGAATTTTTGTGTGGTGACAGCATAGGAAAACTGGGCTTATTTGACCAGAAGTGTCATAATTTCTTCCTAGTTTATTTAGGTGATAGACTTTAAAATCTGGTGCCATCCCAATATGGTAAATTTAGAGTTTTATGTTGAGTTGTCTTCTCTTTTATCAGCTTGTCTTCTGGGGGTTATTATGATTTGAATCTCCTTAGAGGGCTGCTGGCTTATGTACAGTGAAAACTATTTAACAATAGTTTGCAAGCAGATATGAATCGAGGTGGCACAGTGGTTAGAAGGCTACTTCTGCTGACTCCTGGCTGCCAGTAGTTTGGCAGTTCTATTCTCACCGGCTCACGGTTGACTCAACCTCCCATCCTTCCGAAATTGGTAAAATTGTTGGGGGCAATATGCTGATTCTGTAAACCGCTTAGAGGGGGCTGTAAAGCACTATGAAGCGGTATATAAGCGTAAGTGCTATTGCTATATGGATCTAAATGTTTGAGATGTTGGGTTGGTAGTTGGGTTGTTGGCTTGATCCCTGAGCTTGGCGATTTGGCTGCAAACGTTTCATTTCCATTCGGAGAGGCATCCTCCGTGCTTTATGAATTGTGCTCATCTGTCAGAGCACTGGCCTTTAAATACCTTTTTGTGCAATGTAAATTGGTGTGGGTGTTGTTTGTCCGGATTTTGTCCGGATCAGACCATTACTCAGCAAAATCCGGACAAACAACACCCACACCAATTTACCTGACACAAAAAGGTATTTAAAAGGCCAGTGCTCTGACAGATGAGCACGATTCAAAACGCACTGAAGATGTTTCCCCGAATGGAGACCAAATGTTTGCAGCCAAATCGCCAAGCTCGGGGATCAAACCAACAGCCCATCTAAATGTTTATTTGTACAGATGTAAATATGTTTATTCACTTTACCAGCCTGACATGCCCCTCTGGTTTTAAACTGACTCTGAGCTGCTGACATACTTAACCATGCATAAAATTAAAACAACAAATATAGCCAAATGGCAAACAATATTGCAGGAGGAAATCAAATATTTTGAATATTTTGCACCAGTGATTCTCATCGGATTGTGATGCTAGGAAGGGAACTGAAAATGGTGGACAGCTTCTCCTCTGTGGTACTTACATTCTGGTGAGAGAGAAGTTCTCTGAGGATGGGCTCCAACATGAGTCTGAAAGCTCAGAAAGCTAAACCTCTGGTCCTGGTGACCGACCCTTATTGGATCTTGCAACATTATCCTGGGACACACATATTTGCCTTCATTCGGGTGGCTTTTATTGTTTTCCAGACTGCAAAACATTTGGGGCCAAACTCTATTGCAGAGCTGGAGAAACCCTTTTCGGTGGAAATGTGAGGGAGATTGTATCTAATGCTTCTAAGGAACTGAGGATTTCCTTTGGATCACTGCTTCCTTTTTCAGATCCTGGAGTCTCTGCAGAAAAGTAAAGCTCGGACCGTGCTGGTGATTGCTCACCGGATGCAGACGGTGGAAAACGCACACAAGATTGTGGTGCTGGAAGACGGTGTTGTGAGTCCGTGCCAGCCAGTGGACCCGGCAGCCGAGTCCGTGAAATCAGAGGAGGAGGGATTTGGAGAGCCATCAGAATCGAAGGAAGGCTCTGATGAGTTACAGGACTCACAATCGGATGAAGAGCCTGGCCCCTCCAATCGTGCTCTGGATGAGACTCAGCTGTCAGACTCTGAGGACTCACAGCTGGAAGTCATTAGAGACCCTTGTAAGGCAGTTAACTAGAGCAGGTCAGAGGGAGACAATACGGCAACTCCAAGGGAGGAGGAGAAGGCATTGAGAAACCACGCCTTGGGGCTGTTTAATAAAAAAGGGAAGGTGTGGGCAGTGCTGGTTGCTGAAGGCAACCGTTGTAAAGTACTTCCTGGGATCATGTTCTGTTGGCATTACCAGTGACTAATTCCCTGTTTTGCATTGTGTTTCGTGTGGACACTTTCCTCCATTTGGATTGTGTTTTGTTGCTTTTGTTTTTGGACCATTTGGCAGGTTTTAAAAATATTAAAAGGGTTTTTGTCCTTGTGCATTTAACAAGGAGGGCCATAGGCTGGGACAGAACAGGCAGAGAGGTTGTGGAGGAGTAGACTTACACGGAATTGATGGACAGGAGAGGCCCCTTGTACAGACTGGTGGAAAGGACCCAGGCAACTTCCGGCATTGCAACGGAGATGCTCGGCCACAGGATCCACTGCTTTTGTAGATGCCAAATGCATGATTGGCCGGGGAGATAGACAACAGCACCGTCCAATGGAAAGAGAGTGACCCAGAAGGCCACCTGTCCATCAGCTCTTGATCAGTCAAGAGTTGATGAACGGCAGCCATTTGGAAGAGGAGGTTGTCTTTCTTATCTGGACACAATTCATGTGGTGTTAAGTAACGACTTGGACTCCGGAAACTCTGTGATGAAAGATGCACAATCCCGTTTCAAGCAACTGCTTTGTTTAGCAAACATACCAATATTCCAGTTTTTCCTTCGTTTAAATTTAGCACGTGAGACTTTTTTTTTTGTACAACCTGCTTTTTTGTCACACTTTTTAATATTGGTTGCGGTAACTTGACTTCTTGTTTATTTAACAAAACAAAGTCTGCGTGTGATCCCTTTTAGTTCTAGCAAATCTGCCTGTGGATGGAAGTCACGTAGGTAGGTCTCAAATTAGTACGGTTAGAGAATCCCACAAAATGGCTGCATTATTTGAATTTGTACTACTGGAAGTGATATTGAACATATTCTGCAAAGAGCCAGCTCTCTAGAGAAGGGTCTAATGCTGGGAAAGAAAGGCAGAAGGAAAGAGAAGTGGATGACCAAGGCAAGGGGAATGGATTCAGTTACTGAAGTGATGGGAAATCCTGAAGATCCAGGTACATATTTGAATGCTAAGAATTGACACGGACTTGAAGACACTCAATCAGTCGTTAGTCAAACATCTATACCAGGGGTAGGTAATCTTGGCTTTTATGACTCGTGGACTTCAACTCCCAGAATTCCTGAGTCGCTGGCTCAGGAATTCTGGGAGTTGAAGTCCACGAGTCATAAAAGAGCCAAGGTTGCCTACCCCTGATCTTATACAATAGAATAGATAATTCAAACAGCAGTTTTTCTCAGCAACAACATGAAAAGTGGGTTAACCCTTACCCCTTTCAGAGGTTTTCAGCTTGCCAGTCAAGCTCCATTTTGAGGTAGCAAACCGTGAGCAAGGGATTCATGGATTCAAAGGCAATGAAACAGTGGAGAGTTGAAATAATATATTGAGCAAAGCAATAATTACTTTTAATCACACACTGTACTCAACAAGAAAATACAGTAGTTGCAAGCAAGGCTACAAAATAACTGAAACCTGCAGTGGAGTAAAAAAATAAGAAATGGGAGCAAAATATGGTCTGCTGCATTTTTCAACTTCATTCTGTCCCTGCCAGAGAATACTGCAAATCTTCAGTTCTGGCAGCCACTGTGGTATTAGTCAGCCAAACCCATTTTAATCTAATTGTGTTATGGCAAGCAAATGAGTCTGTCAAGGATCTTCCATTCGAGTGGATCCCTCATTTGGGTTCTTGTTGTATAAAACAAGCAGGGAGAATTTATCTGATCTTTCTACATCAGTTAACTATACTCCTTTATCTCCCTTTAGACTTGCTATCTAATCTAATCAGATTCAAATATTTACTTTCTAAAAATCCCAGCTTATCATTAATGCTTGGAGGGTAAATAAAATTCCAGCTCAAACCATCAATCTTTGGCCCACACGGTAAGCTTTTCCCCCATGTTTGAATCCTTTAAAGATGAGTAACTTGTTTTGAATTAAGTTAATTGCATGGCTTTACATGGTTTCTCCTCTATGGATCCATTTTGTAAAAAAAGCAAATGTGCTGTAATCATTAAAACTATTTTCACACTCCATACGTTTATATGGTCACACCTGTGTGGATCCACTTATGAGAGTCAAGTTGTCCTTTCTTAGCAAAGCTCTTTTCACACTGCATTTATGTGGTTCCTCCCTTGTGCGGATCCTTTCATGACCTGTAAGATGTCCTAAGTAACTTCCTGGGATTCATACATGTATATGGTCACTCCCCAGTATGGATCCTTTTATGAGAATTAAGTTGTCCTTTTTGAGTAAAGTTCTTTCCACATTCCAGACATTTATACCATTTCTCCCCTGTAGGGATCCTTTGATGGCAAGTGAGAGAACAGTTTGCACTGAAGCCCTTTCCAGACTGCATCTATCATGTTTCTCCCCTATGTTGATCTTCTTAACTTTTTCTTTGCCTTTTGTGCTTGGTTGTTCCTGGTTGGTTGAGTCTTCAAGAGTTGATTGGGTTTCAAGAGATACACAAAGCAAACCAGGGTTACAGTTAATAATGTATTAATAAATTCCCAAGATTGCAAGTTTGAAGATTTTGTTCCTTGAAATGTTTCCAGAAGCAGGCGTGATAAGGAACAATTGCCATGGCAACTGCTCAAACAAAGATTATTGCCTTTATGGGGCTGATCTTCTATTCCCTCCCCCCCTTCTCCCACCCCATGGGAGGGTAACAAAGGGAAATGACAAGATTTTTTTTAACCTTGCTAAGCCCCTGGAGGACCGAAAGCAATTCGCAATTAACACCTTAAGGTCTGGCTGGGGTGCTTCTCAGATCATACAATAGCTGCACTTGACAAGCAAAGGGTAGAGCTCTTTGGGTAACCAGTCCTGTTTCTGAGATGTTAATTAAATTGTGGATCACTTTAGGATACTCAAAAGGAGCCTATCCTTAAAACTAATAATAAAAAACATTAATCAGTGGTGACCCTTCCAAGATGGAAAGTTGCAACACTTGGCTTCCTAGCTGATAAGTGGGGTGGGAGATAACATACCTTCTTGGCTATGAAACAATGCCAGGTCTTGATCACATCCTAATAAAAAGGTGGAATCCATGCGAGCAAAGGAGTCCAACCCCAGTCCCACCTCAATTCACTGGTGCCAAGGATGTCAGTGTTAGCCATTTCGTATTTTACAGATCGAGCTTTTCTATGTTGACACTTCCTATGTTCCAGGTTCCCATTATAATTCTGCTTTGGATTTTCTTTTCCTGCATGGGACCATCAGCAACCAGGCTTCCTGAGCTTTTAATCTAGCAATTCTTGAAAAGAAAGCGCCATCCATATTCTCTGCATATATAAGGTTTCTCCTGTGTGAATTTATAATTTATTTATGCCTCATATTTATAGGGCTACCCAGCTCCCAAAACATCTCTAGACCAGGAGTCCCCAACACTGCAGAAATGGCTGGCCGGTGTGCACACAAGTGGGCGTGCATTCACCACCGCTCGCACTAGAGCCCATGGCCCCGTATGCACATGCGCGTGGGTGCAAATGAAGATGCTAGCGCAGGGCGTGTGTCTGTGGCCTGTACGTACATGCATGAATGGGGCCGATAGCCCAGGTGGGTTGCATAGCCTGTTTGCGCTTGTGTGAAAGGGGCGCTAGCCGTCGCAGGGGTGTGCAGCCGTTTGCGCATGTGTACAGTGCTAGTGCGTGCCACATGCATGAACGGGGCCGTTAGTGCCGTGAGCCCAGAAAGGTTGGAGATCTGCTTTAGACAGCATACAATAAAAAACAGCAAATAATTAACAATATTAAAAACATTCTATGATTTTAAAAAATCATTCACATTAGGAGAAAGGATTCCATATTGTAAACAGTTCAACCCCTCACTAGTTCACTACTTCCTTGAGCTTTCTTGAGTTCCAACACATGTTTTGATACCAGAAGGGTATCAAGAATGGGTGCCACAGCAGAAAAGGCCAGTCATGTACATCTCACCAAATACAACTCCTTAATAGACAGGACCCACAATATACCTTTCCTGCCAGAACTGATGTGATGGACAGATGCAATTAGGAAGAGACAGTCCCTCAAATTACTTAGCTCCATACCATTAAGGGCTTTAAAATTCAAAAGCACCAACTTGAACTGGATCCGGAAGCAAACTGGCAATCCATGCAGCTTGCACAGTAGAGGTGGGATAGATAGCATCACCATCGGATGGATTTGTAACTGGCTGACAAACCGTACTCAACGAGTAATCCTTAATGGTATTACATCTATATGGAGGGAAGTAAGCATAGGGTACCACAAGGTTTTGTCTTAGGCCCAGTACTCTTCAACATCTTCATAAACGACTTAGATGAGCGAGTAGGAGGTAAACTTGTCATATTTGCAGATGATACTAAGCTGGCAACAAAGTGAAGTTCAATATAAAGAAAAGTAAAGCATTACACATAGGCAAGAAAAAACAAAAGTACACATATAGATTGGGTGAAACCAGGCTTAATAGCAGTAACTGTGAGGGATCCTGGCGTCTTAGTGGACAATCAATTAAATATGAGCAAAGTGTGTGGTGGCAGCCAAAAAAGCCAATGCAATCCTAAATTACATTAACGGGGATTCAATCAAGGTGTAACATATGCTGTTCTACTTCACATAACTGACACATCCCTACCTTTTGTATCAGTTGAAGTTTTCATTTACTCAAGGGCAACCTCACGTAGAGCACATTATAGTATTTCACCTGGGAGGTGTCCAAGGCATGACTGTAAGCAGAGCCTGTTGATCCAAGGATGGGCAAATGGACACACATGAAGCTGTGCAAAAAATTTCTTAAACACATCTGCCATTTGAGCAGGAGTTGGGAATCTAAGAGTATCCCAGATTGCACAGAAAGTCTTTCAACAGTAAGGTAAGTTATTCTTGGAATGAAAGAGTATTTGTATGGTTTCTCACCTGTGTGAATCCTTTGCTTGTGAGTAAACCAGGGGTTCCCAACCAGGGGTGCCAGATGATATTCCAAGGGGTGTGAAAAGTTGGGTTTTCAAAATTATAGTGTACATGCATAATTCATTGCCATTATTTCGAATGTTTGTAAGGGGTGCGAGAATGTATCAGAAGCGTTTTAGGGGTGCAAAGTATAGAAAAGGTTGGAAGCGGCTGGAGCAAACCTATTGTTTCTAATTACATTCTTTCCATAGTTCCCATCTAGATGAAATCTACAGTAGAAATTAACTCTTCAGATTTAAATGTTTTATGAACTTTAAAAAACTGATATGTTTCATATAGTTTTTAGGTAAATTAAGAGGGAACTCAAGGAAGTCACTCATCCTCTAAGTAACTATCCCTTTGATTGTGGATGGCCCAAAACAGAGTTTTGAGAAGTCGTGGGAAAAAATTCATTTATATAGTAATAATAATAAAGTTGGAAGGGACCTTGGAGGTCATCTAGTCCAACCCCCTGCTCAGGCAAAAAACCCTATATTATTTCAGACAAACGACTGTCCAGTCTCTTCTTAAAAACTTCCAGTGTTGGAGCATTCACCGCTTCTGGAGGCAGGTTGTTCCACTGGTTAATTGTTCTATCAAGAAGTTTCTCCTTAGTTCTAGGTTGCTTTTCTCCTTGATTCAGGCACTTTGGAGAATAGCTTGACTCCCTCTTTGGGGCAGCCCCTGAGATATTAGATATTGGAACACTATCGTGTCCCCCCTCATCCTTCTCTTCATTAAGCTAGACATACCCAATTCCAGCAACCATTCCTTGTTTTAGCCTCCAGTCCCCTCATCATCTTTGTTGCTCTTCTCTGTACTTTTTCTAGAATCTCAACATCTTTATAATAATAATGATAAAGTTGGAAGGGACCTTGTAGGTCATCTAGTCCAACCCCCTGCTCAGGCAGGAAACCCTATATGATTTCGGACAAATGGCTGTCCGGTCTCTTCTTAAAAACCTCCAGTGTTGGTGCATTCACCGCTTCTGGAGGCAGGTTGTTCCACTGGTTAATTGTTCTGTCAGGAAGTTTCTCCTTAGTTCTAGGTTGCTTCTCTCTTTGGTTAGTTTCCACCCGTTGCTTCTTGTCCTGCCTTCAGGCGATTTGGAGAATAGCTTGACTTCCTCTTCTTTGGGGCAGCCCCTGAGATATTGGAACACTGCTATCATGTCCCCCCTCGTCCTTCTCTTCGTTAAATTAGACATACCCAATTCCAGCAACCATTCCTTATGTTTTAGCCTCCAGTCCCCTAATCATCTTTATCATCTTTCGTGGTGACCAAAACTGGATGTGCAAAAGTGTAAAAAGTAAAAGTGTAATATCAGTGGGAATACGGTTTGGACAATGCAACTTGGGGTTACAAACATACATTTCAACAATGTACAAACCTGTTTTTACATTGCAGCCCAAGGCATATTTTGTCAAAAATAACCCATAATCACCTGAATCTGCCTTTTAGCATGATGAATGCAAAAATACCTGCCTTTTACATGATGAATGCAAAAAATAAAATGATGTATCTCCTTTTCATGTCCCTTCTTTCTTTAGCTGATCAGTTACTTCGCCTTTTCTTTTTCCACCTTCCACAGCTGACAGATTGTGTCCTGTCCTAACTTCCTTCGATCACAGACCTAGTGTTTAAGCCCTACTGAGGTAACTACCTTTCAAAGAGATATGTTCCCCATATTTGGGATATATGTTGTTGTTAGTTGTGAAGTCATATCCAACCCATTGCGACCCCATGGACAACGTTCCTCCAGGCCTTCCTGTTCTCTACCATCTTCTGGAGTCCTACTGCTTCAGTGACTCCATCCAGCCACCTCATTCTCTGTTGTCCCCTTCTTCTATTGCCCTCAATCTTTCCCAGCATTAGGCTCTTCTCCAG
The DNA here is from genome assembly GCF_001527695.2 of Protobothrops mucrosquamatus. Taxonomy (NCBI): domain Eukaryota; kingdom Metazoa; phylum Chordata; class Lepidosauria; order Squamata; family Viperidae; genus Protobothrops; species Protobothrops mucrosquamatus. Next base: position 63,636 of record NW_015390330.1, on the reverse strand, counting down.
TGAGTCCTTCCTTCTCATTAGGTGGCCAAAGTATTTGAGTTTCAACTTCAGGATTTTCTGGCATATATAGTATGTGCATAAAGTGTCAGATGAATAAGACAATGATGCATTTCACTAATTAGCCCATTCTTTCCTACACTTTGATGGTAACTTACCTGTATGGGTCATCCTATGACAAGTAAGGTCACAGATTCTCCTTCAATTCTTTCCATACTTGAGCAATTGAAACACTTCTCCTGTATGGATGGTCAATAAAATTCCACCTCAAGCAGACTCACCTTATCGGTGAGATAGACAGCATATAAATTTAATAAATAAAACAAAACCAAATATCTTTGCTCGTTGCATATATTAAGCTTCTTGCCATGTTTGGATCTTTTGATGAGTAACTTGACTATTTCAAATGAAGGTCATTCCAAATATATATGGTTTCTCCTCTGTGCATCCTTTTATGACAAATAAGTGAATTATACTCAGTGAAGCTTTAACACATTGCACATATCGATATGGTGGCAAGACCGTTTTCAACCTTCCAAAGAGATGCTATGTTCTCAGTGTCTGCTAAAATGTGATAAAAATGTATAATGAGTCATATACTGGTGTATTGACTTGCTTATTATCTTACATTTCTATGGTAACTCCCTGTGTCTGTCATTGTATGACAGACAAGGCTATTACTCCCTTAAGCTTTTTACACACTTGAGTGCTAATAGGATTTTTCCTGTGTAGATGTTTGGATGGTAAATAAGATTCCAGCTCAAATCAAAGATCTTCGCACATTCCATGAAATTAAAAGTATCCTACCATGTTTGGATCTCTTCTGATGAGTACGTTGACTGTTCTGAATTAAGCTCATTCCATGGATTTATACAGATTTTCCTGTATACAGCTTATTACAAGTAGTGGACTATACTCAATGAGGCTTGTTCGACATTCTATGAATTATGTTTTCCTTAGTGGATCCCTTTAAGACAAGAAAAGGACCTGTACACACTAAAGCTTTTTTCACACATAATACATTTATATGATTTATCTTGTGTGAATCCTTTGGTGGCAATAAGGCCTCTATTGTCAATAAAGCTTTTCCCACACTACAGGAATTTGTATCATCTCTCATCTGTGTGGATCATTTTATGAGAATTAAGTTGTCCTTTCTTAGCAAAGCTCTTTTCACATTCCAAGCATTTATAAGGTCTCTCCCCTGTGTGGATCCTTTCATGGCAAGTAAGATGTCCTTTCTGAGTAAAGGTCTTTTCACACTCCATGCATTTATATGGTCGTTCCCGAGTGTGGATTCTTTGGTGGCGAGTTAGGTTTCTGTTGATGAAAAAGATCTTTTCACATTCCAGGCATTTATATGATCTTTTCCTTCTGTGGATCCTTTGGTGGTGGCGACTAAGGTCTCTGTTGTCAGTAAAACTCTCTCCACATTCTATGCATCGATGTGTTCCCTCCCCTATATGGATCTTTTCATGACAAGTAAGATGTCCTTTCTGAATAAAGCTCTTCCCACATTCTCTGCATGAATAGGGTCTCTCCCCAGTATGGATCCTTTGGTGACGAATAAGATCATTATTGCCAAAAAAGCTCTTTTCACATTCCTGACATTTATAAGGTTTATCCCCCGTGTGGGTCCTTTGGTGACGAAGAAGGTCTTTGTTGTCAAAAAAGGTCTTTCCACACTCTAGGCATTTATATGGTCTCTCACCTGAATGGATCCTTTGATGGGAAGTAAGCCTTCTGTGCTCAATGAATCTCTTTCCACACTTGCTGCAAATATATGGTTTCTCCCCTGTGTGGATCCTCAGATGGCAAGTCAGATAAGCTTTTCTACTGAAGCTCTTTCCACACTCAGTGCATTTAAAAGGTTTCTCCCCTGTGTGGATCCTTTCATGACAAGTCAGGTGTCCTTTCTGAGTAAAGGACTTTCCACACTCTAGGCATTTATACGGTTTCTCCCCTGTGTGGATCCTTTTATGAGATTTAAATTGTCCTGCCTGAGAAAAGCACTTTCCACATTCTGTGCATTTATAACATTTCTCCCCTGTGTGAATCCTTACATGGCAGGTAAGATGTCCTTTCTGAGTAAAGGTCTTCCCACACTCGAGGCATTTATATGGTCTCTCACCTGTGTGGATTTTCTTATGATGAATAAGTTCTATGTTCCGACGAAGGTTTTTCCCACACTCCATACATTTATAAGGTCTTTCCCCCGTGTGAATCTTTTTATGATAAATAAGCTCTGGTTTCTGACGAAAGCTTTTTCCACATTCCAGGCAATTATAAGGTCTCTCCCCAGTGTGGATCCTTTTATGATGAATAAGTTCTGTTTTCTGATGAAAACTTTTTCCACACTCCAGACAGCTATATGGTCTCTCACCTGTGTGGATCCTCTGATGGCGATTAAGATTACTCTTACTACTGAAGCTCTTTCCAGACTTCATGCAGAGTTTCATCTTCTGGCTTAGACTAAAATCGCTCCCAAATTTTACAAATGTATGTGGTTTGTGTTTCCTATGCAGTATTTTAGGCATAGTCAAAGAGAAGGAATGATTTATGTATTTTCCATTCTGTCTGGAATCATATTGTTTTCCTTTAGTCTGCCTTTTGCTATATTCACATAATTCAAATTCATTTTTCTCTCTTTTGCCATATTTTCCTTTTCTCTTCTGTTTCTGATCTTGCTGGGTAAGGAAGCTATGGATTTTAACAGGAAGAGAAGTGAAAAACCTCTCTTCTCCCTCTTCTCTGTGGCTTCTCACTTGCATTTGTGGCTCCCCTTGATGGCGAAACATTTCTTCCACTTCATGCTTTGCTCCTTGCAGTTTCAATAACCTTGACTGTTTGTCATTTTTATTCCCCAGTGCATCACCATCACCTGCTTGGAAAAAAGAAAATAGAAATTCTCATTAAAATTTACAATGATGAAAGGGGGGAACCCACCTTTCAAAAATATGCCCACCTAAGCCTAAGATTTGGCATCAACTATGTGTCAAGCTAGGAGATGTTATCTAACATAGGTGCTAATTGTTATCTAGGAAACTGATGGTATCCAAGGGATTTTTCAGACCTGAACCAGATTACGACTTTGCTGTTGATAGGTCCATCTGCCCAAGCTAAAGCCTTTCCCAAAACCATTATGAACATTACTGCCAAGGCCTTAGTTATGTTCTAGAAGAGTGGCTGTGATGACAACCTTGGACAAAATTGCCCATTAAGTGCCTTTGCTAGTTTGTGATCCAGTGGGCCCTGGTGGTTGAAGGGAAACAAGAGGAAGTGGACAGGGCTCTTTATGTCATGGCTCCTTCATTGGATATTAGCTATAAACTAAACATTCTAGCCTTGATTGTTTTCTTGAGATTAAAAAAGTTTTTAAAGGTTTGTTATTATTCAGGTATGTGGCCAGGTAGAGTCCTGATTATCTTAAGCAATTGAGTGCAGTTATCTTCCCTATTTACTTCCCACTGAAAACACCTTTCCCAATGAACAGAACCCAGAGCAAAGAGTCCTTACCCAGAGCAGCCATATTCCTAGAAACCTCCAGCATGACTTCTCTGCACAAGGCCTTCTGGCCAGAATCCAGCAGTGCCCACTCCTCCTGTGTGAAGTCCACAGCTACCTCTTCAAAGGGATCAGAGTCCTAGAAAGAAAAAGAAAATCTTTCACATTTCTTTTTTTCTTTTTCTTTTCCCTCTCTCTCTCTCTCTCTCTCTCTCTTTTCTTTCTTCACAAAACAGAAAATAAAGCTTTGCAAGAAATGAAATGGACATTTTCTTATAGGACAGGCTTAGGCCTGCAGGTCCATATAGTCCATAGAGCTAGGAAGCCCCCTTCTACCTCCTCCACATTGCTGTTGTAAAGGCCCAAAATGTGGCTTAAGTGCATCCAAATTATAGAATAGTTTTATACAATTGTTGTTTTGTTTCATGGTCTTTTATTTTTTTAATTTGTTTTCAAAAGTCTTTTGAAAATTAAACTCTTCCAATATGTACAGTAAATTATATTTCCTAATAGCAGACTCTTGGGAATTGTCCTTCGTTTACATCCCCAGACTATCTTGAAAATTAAATGAGACTCACTGGGTCATTCTGTGGAGACCCTAAGGTTAAATGAACACAGCATTTGGTTGGCAAAGTAACTCATGAATGGAAGTAGTTTAAATTCTCACAAGAAACATACTCTTACCTGGCAAGGTGGCCCCAATTGTATCCTCCTGAAAAGAAGCTCTTCAGAAGGACTGGATCGATCTCCTCTTCCCTGGAGCTCTGCTGAGATCTCTTCCATGAATGGCACCTGCAACTGAAAAAATGGCCTAGTTTATGATTCACTTTCAGATGACAATAACCATGTTGGTTTGCTTGACTTACCTTTTTCCTGCCCAATCGTACTTCCCCAACCCAAGTCAAAGTGAGAGACCTGAGAACTGCTTTGCCGGTGACTGCTTTTCTAGATAAATGCCTGCCATTGTTGTAAAATGCTTCATTGCTTCTTTTATTTGCTGTTTTCCTTCTGATCAGAGCTGTTTATCTCCTCTCCTTCACTTGACAGTGTGGCCTTTTCTTCTTTGTGGATGTATTTATTCTATTCTCCCACTTTTTTCTCTAGATTTGGGGGCCTTTTCTCTTCTTCTTTTGGGGGGTGGGTTTCCCCTGTACCTCTTGTAATGGGGAGACTACCAGTCTGACAATTCAAGGAGAGATCTCGGAATGAGTACCGAGATGCTTTGGTGGGGGGTAAAATGAGCCCCCTGAAAACATTGTGATAATCATTAAAAAACAATTTGGATACTTCATTCTTTCTCTCCTCAAATTGCCAATAAGATTTAACTTTTAGTTGTAAATGTCTTAAGATAATTTTGAATGTACAGAAAGAAAGAGCTGAACTATTGGAATGTGCGGGAAGGAAATCACGTCCACCCTTCGCACATTCTGCCTTCTGCAGTTCAAAAGCACAAATCAGAATAGGCTCTAGACAAATATCAAAGTGCAGTGGGAAACAACAAATGTAATAGTGTGCAACATTCCTCCTAATCTGACCATAACGTGAGATCTCCTTGATCAAATAAGAAAATAAGCTTTTCTTTCAAGATTACCACTTTCGGTGCACACATTTTAAACACATTTCAGCAAGATGCCTGAACTGCAGCCATTTCTATCATGGTGGATAACCAAATGCTTGCGTTAATCTCTAATTAGTTATGCTGAAACTGAGCAATGAGGATAACTATTCTGTGATTTGGCGAAGTAGTTTACTATATATACCATTGCTTTCCCTACTGATTGTGCTTACTAGAGTGAAAAATCTTGAGGAAAAAAGGGCTCTCAATTTTTTCACCATATGCTCTCAAATACCAGATACCTTCACCATCTAAACATAACTTTCATCTTTTACTTAACTTTTTTCTCATTGGTTATGTCTTTGTGCAATATTGCAGTTATGTAATTAACATATCCTGCTTCTGAAAAAAGAGTGAGTCAAGCTATTCTCCAAAGCACCTGAGGGCAGGACAAGAAGCAATGGATGGAAACTAACCAAGGAGAGAAGCAACCTAGAACTAAGGAGAAACTTCCTGACCGTAAGAACAATTAACCAGTGGAACACCCTGCCTCCAGAAACGGTGAATGCTCCGACCCTGGAAGTTTTTAAGAAGAGACTGGACAGCCATATGTCTGACATGGTATAGGGTTCCCTGCCTGAGCAGGGGGTTGGACTAGATGACCTTCAAGGTCCTTTCCAACTTTATTATTATTACCTAGGGGACATCTGATCTAATTCTTCCCATGGAATTTTTAGCACTGTGAAACAGAAGAATTTGCCTCAAGAGGATGGATATGAGTTCCAAAATATTAGGAGCTGCTGAAAAACTTGTGCTTCATATCTGTGATTTCTTAGAGAGGTTGCTATATCCATCAGCGTCCCCCCAGGCATCCCTCGCGGTTAACTTGTCTCACCTGCCGACCCTCTCCGGGAGGCTCCCGGGGGTCGGAGGAGGGCGGCGGGCCGAGCAGGAAGCCCTCGGCCAGGGCCACCGCCTGGGCGCAGCTCTCCGCCCCGCACTCCCGCAGCCAGCCCGCCAGCTCCGGGGGCAGCAGGGCCAGCAGCTGCTCCAGCACCACCCGGTCCACCATCTCGGCTTTGCCGCTCCGCTCGGGCCGCAGCCACTCACGGCACAGCCGGTGCAGGCGGCTGCAGAGCGCCCGGGGCCCCTCGGCCTCCCGGGGGCGGCAGCTGCGGAAGCGCCGGCGCTTGGGCTCGGAGCTGCGAGGCCCCTCGGGGAGGCCTCTCGGGCAGCCGCCGCTCCCCCCTCCAAGGGCTGCGGGGGCTGCTGCTCCTCCCGCCCCCGGAGACCCCGGGGCCTCCATTCGGTCTCCCGCTTCGGCGCAGGCCGAACGGGTGAAAAGCTCCCTTCGCAGCCGCCCTCGGCCACGGCGGAGCCTCCCCCTTTCCCCGCCCCTTTCCCGGTTTCAGGGGGAGCTCCGCTTCCTCAGGGCTTTTCCGCCTCAGCAGGGCAGCTACAAATCGTTCCCGCCAAAACTTCCAGCGCCCTCACGCGCCCCCTCCGGAGCCTGGGTCAGAGAGCGCTGCTCCCTAGAGAGGCACAACGCTGCACGCGATCCTTCGTCTCCCGCCCTGGTCGAGAGAGCCGCCGCACTGAGGGCGGCGAGCACCGACAGGGATTTTCTGCGCGTGCTCCGCTCGTTGCCGGCCGTTGGGACTATTCCTGAGCAGGCGGGGGAGGGGAGAACGCGCGGGTGATGGGCCCGACAGAGGCCGATCGGTGGCTGGAACGAAAAAAGCCGCCTTAGGTGGAAATTGGTTTAATTACAGCTTGTTCTACACCTGGGATTTCTGTGGTCTGGAAATCCTCTTGGAAATGTGGGTGTGATCCTGGGACAGGTGGAAGAAGTGTGTGTGTGTGTGTGTTGATCTGATGGAGGACGCTGCTAATGTGACAAATGGAAAGAGAAGAGCAGGCATCCAGGCAGTAGATTTATTTGTTTTATCATTAAACTAGGCCAGTCTGTGGTGCTTTGGGTTAAATATCAAAAAGATATTTGTATATGTTGTACACGTGTTGTATATAGCATGTTTAGATATGTGTCATGTATGTTTCACTTTGAGAGTGGGCAACTAAATTTCATTTTGGATGTGTGCCTTGTGCCCACAGTAAAAAAAAAATGACAATAAAGGTTAGCTTATTTCCCTACCTAAACGATAAACGGAGAAAGAATGGCCAGTGGAAGTCAGAATATCAATGGGAGAAAGCAATTTTGGATTTCCTGCTGGCTTCCCCATCGATTATCCTTGTGAGAAGCTGACAGCGAGCATGGAAATCTTTTCTGCCTTCACCCTTTTGTTCCAGCTTTTTTTCTTCCCCTCCTCAAAGCCCTCTGGTGAGAATCCACTAGCAATTACAGGTGTATATTTTAGTTTAGACCAGTCAGCATAGCTGACTCAGGAATTCTGGGAGTTGAAGTCCATGAGTCATAAAAGAGCTGAGGTTGCCTACCTCTGGTCTAGACTGATGTGTGTTACACACCTAAAATCTTCCACATTCAATTCTTACGGATCTCTGCCTAAAATCTTCCATAATCAATTCGTATGGATCTCGTTTGGGTTCTTGTTTTATCATGCAGAGAGAATGTATCTGAACTTCCTACACCACACCGTACACAGCTATACATCTTTTAGTTCCCAAATCCCAGACTTGCTTTTTGATCTACGAAACCTCAAATTCTTTCAAAAGATCCCAACTAACCACATTTCAGTGCAACTAACAGGCAAACCCAACTCAGCGGCAAATTTTGGTCCAGGTTGTTGTTGTTGTTAGTTGCGAAGTTGTATCTGACCCATCGCGACCCCATAGACATTTCTCCAGGCCTTCCTGTCCTCTACCATCTTCTGGAGTCCCTTTAAGCTCATGCCTACTGCTTCAGTGACTCCGTCCAGCCCCCTCATTCTCTCTCGTCCCCTTCTTCTATTGCCCTCAATCTTTGCCAGCATTAGGCTCTTCTCCAGTGAGTCCTTACTTCTCATTAGGTGGCCAACCCCTCAAAATTAGATTGAGTAACATCAGAAAACATCTGCACAGAAAGGAAGGCAGGAGAAACAGAAAAAGATGGGGCCAAAAAAGAGGAAAATAAGCAAAAAACAGAGGAAAGTCTTGACAAGACCCTTTTTGAAGTTCTCTGAGCTTAGGAGTATCGACACCCAAGCACAAATGTTTTTACCTTGTGTTCTGGCGAGGTTTGCTCAGCACAGCAGTTCAGACGGGAATTGTCTTGCTTAATCCCTAGTCTGTGTGCAGTTTGAACTTTATGGGGCTGCAGGTTAGAGGCTTTCTAGGGCGCATCCAGTGATTGCATGGACAAAACCTTGCTACAATGACTTAGATGAGGGAATAGAAGGGGAACTCATCAACTTTGCAGATGACACTAAACTGGCAGGAATAGTCAACATCCCCAGAAGACAAGCTCAGGATTCAAAAAGATCTTGACAAACTGGAACAATGGCCCCTATCCAACGATATGAGTTTTAATGTGGAGAAAAGCAAAGTTTTTAAATTTAGGCAGGAAAAATCAAAGGTACAAGTACAGATTGGACGAGACCTGGCTCAAAAACAGTAACTGTGAGAGGGACCTTGGAGTCCTAGTGGACGATCACTTGACCATGAGCCAGTAATGTGCAGCAGCAGCCAAAAAAGCTAATACAATCCTGGGTTGCATAAACAGAGGCGTAGAATCAAGATCACGCGAAGTATTAGTACCGCTTTATAAAACCCTAGTGAGACCACACCTGGAATACTGCAACCAGTAATCCCCATATTACAAAGATGCTGAGACCTTGGAAAAAGTTCAGAGAAGAGCAACTAAGATGATCAAAGGCCTGGAGACTAAAAGATATGAAGAACAGCTGCAGGACTTGGGTTTGGCTAGTCTAAAGAAAAGAAAAGAAGAAATAGGGGTGACATGGTAGCAGTATTCCAGTATTTGAGAGGCCGCCACAAAGAAGAGGGGGTCAAATTATTTTCCAAAGCACCAGAGGGAAGGACAAGAAAGTGATCAAAGAGATAAGGAACCAGAATTAAGCAGAAGCTTCCTGACAGGATAATTAACTAGTGGAACAGCTTGCCTCCAGAAATCGTGGGCACTCCACAACTGGACGTTTTTAAGAAGAAACTGGACAGTCACTTGTCTGAGATGATATAGGTTTTCCTGCTTGAGCAGGGGGCTGGACTAGAAGACCTCCAAAATCCCTTCCAATTCTGCTATTCTATTCTATTCTATTCCATTCCATTCCATTCCAATTCTGCTCTACTCTACTCTATCCTTATTCCTAGATAGTTAATATCTCATTTCTCTTCCAATCTGAATTCCTATTTTTCTGATCAACTGCCAAGGATAAAGTACCTGAATGCTTTTGAGAAATCATGGAACAAATTTATTTATATAATTTATACAAACCAAAAGTCTCTGCTGGTTCCATGCAATAAAAAATTTCCTATGTCTGCCTCCTTTGATGATGAAAAAGTTGACTGTTTGAATTAACCTCATTTCATGGAGTTGCAGGTAGTCCTCAATTTACAGCCATTATTGAGCCCAAAATTTCTGTTGCTAAACGAAACATTTATTAAGTGAGTTTGCCCCATTTTGTGACCTTTCTGGCCACAGTTACGTGAATCGCTGTAGGTGTTAAATTAGTCAAACTGTTGTTAAGTGAATCTGGCTTCCCCACTGACTTGGTCAGGTCACAAAAGGGGATCACATGACTGCGGGACACTGCATCCATCATAAATATGAGTTAATTGCCAAGTGTCTGACTTGATCACATAACCATGGGGATGCAACAATGGTTGTGCGAAAACTGGTCATAACTCACTTTTTTCAGTGCCATTGCAACTTTGAACCATCATTAAACTTGAAAGTCGAGAACCACCTGTATATGGTTTTTACCATATACATCTTTTTGTGAGAAGTGCACCCTTCTCAAATGAAGTTTATTCCACATTCCATGCATGTATAATTTCCTCCTGTGTAGATCTCTTCATGACAAATAAAGGTCCCGTAGTCATTAAAAAGTTTTTTTCACCCTCACTGCATTTGTAAGGATTCTCTCCTGCGTGGATCCTTTGGTGCCGAATAAGGTCTTTGTTGTCAATAAAGCTGTCTTGGCACGCCATACCTTTATATGGTCCCTCCCCCTTATGGATCCTTTTATGAGAATTAAGTTTTCCTTTTTGAGTAAAACTCTTTCCACACTCCAGGCATTTGTATGGTCTCTCTCCTGAATGGATACTTTTATGAGAAATAAGTTTTCCTTTCTCAGTAAAGCTCTTTCCACACTCCAGGCATTTATAGGGCTTCTCCTCTGTGTGAATCATTTGGTGACGAATAAGATCTTTGTTGCCAAAAAAGCTCTTTCCGCACTCCAGGCATGTGCAGGATCTCTTTCCTGTGTGGACCCTTTGATGGGAAGTTAGCTCTCTATTCTCAATGAATCTTTTCCCACATTCCCTGCAAGTATACGGTTTTTCACCTGTGTGGATCCTCTGATGACGGCTCAGGTAAGAGTTTCGACTGAAGCCCTTTCCACACTCTGTGCACTTATAAGGTTTCTCTCCTGTGTGGACCCTTTCATGACAAGTAAGATGTTCTTTCTGAGTAAAGCTCTTTCCACAATCTATGCACTTGTATGGTCTTTCACCTGTGTGGATCCTTTTATGAGAATTAAGTCGTCCTTCCTCAGCAAAGCTCTTTCCACATTCTCTGCATTTATACGGTCTCTCCCCTGTATGGATTCGTTCGTGACGAGTAAGATGTCCTTTCTGAGTAAATCCTTTCCCACACGACATGCATTTGTATGGAGTCTCTACAGGGAGGATCCTTTCATGAAGGGTAAAGTTATCAGCAAAGTTTTTTTCACACTCGATGCACCTATATCGACTCCGGTCTATATTGATCCTTTCATGGCAAGTAAGGTCTCTGTTCTCAATAAACCTCTTTCCACACTCGATGCATTTATACAGTCTCTCGCCTGTGTGGGTCCTTCTATGAGAGCTAAGTTGCCCTTTTTGAGCAAAGCTCTTTCCGCATTCGGTGCACGTATACGGCTTCTCCCCCGTGTGGATCCTTTTGTGATGAGTAAGATGTCCTTTCTGACTGAACTGCTTTCCGCACTCTACGCATTTATGTGGTTTATCACCGGTGTGGACCCTCTGATGGCGATTGAGGTTACTCTTGCTACTGAAGCTCTTTCCACACCTCATGCATAGTTTTATCTTTCTGCTCAAAGTGAAATCCCTCCCAAATTTTACAAAGGTATGTGCTTTGTGTTTCCCATAGAGTTTTGCATGTAAAGCAAGCGAGAAGAACTGGTTGACGTATTTTCCACACTGTTTGGAGACATACTCTTTTCCTGTAGTCTGACTTCTGCCATATTCCCCTAAATCAAATTCATTTTGCTCTCCTTTGCCATATTTTCCTTTTCTCTTCTCTTTCTGACCTGGCTGAGTAAGGAAGCCATGGATTTCGATAGGGAGAGAAATGGAGGGCATCTCCTCTCCATCTTCTGAGGGGCTTCTCGCATGCATTTGTGGGTCCCCTTGATGGCCAAACATTTCTCCCAATTCATGCGTTACTGTTTGCATTGGCATTAACCTTGGCTGCTGGTCATTCTCGTTCTCCAGCCCATCATCTGGTGAAGAAAAGAAAATAGAAATTCCTATTAGGATTTAGATGTCAAGCACCAGGGAAATCAGAAGGTCCAGGCAGTTCAAATGGGTATAAAGATTTCTTGCAAATTTAAGCTCTCTACAAGAACTTGAACTACTAACGGCTAAAGCAAATTGGCAGTAGATAACAGTCAAAGGAATTCAAGATGAGTTGGACTTAAGTCTCTTGTGGGCTCAAGGGGACTCATGACTGATGACACGTTTGATCCCTCCCTCGGGCACAGCCTGGTCCTCTGCTACATTACAAATGTTAAGGACAGGCAATTCCTTTTCTCAAAAACATGGCTGGCTGGCTTGGAGATGTTGGGTGCAAGATGTTATCTAAGAATTTTAATGGAATCCAAGGAATTTTTAGTCGGGAGTCCGACTGACCTGTTATTCTGCCCAGACATTCCCATGGAGTATCTAAGGCCTTTCCCAAAGCTACGGTCAGCGTTTCTGCCAAGGCCTTGGCTGTGACGAGAACCTTGGACAAAATTATCCCTGAATTGTCTTTGCCCTTGACTTGTGATCCAGCAAGATCCTAGCAGTTGAAGGGAATCAAGGAGAAGTGGATAGGGCTATTTTCTGCTAACTACGAAACATGTGTCACCCTGCTTGTTTTCTTGAGATTAGGAAAGGTTTTAAAGATGTGCTATTATTCAGATGGTGGCCAGGTAAGAGTCCTCACACCCTAAGCAAATGAGTGAAGGTATCTTCACTGTTTACCTCCCACTGCAAAGACCTTTCCCAATGAATGGAACCCAGAGCAAAGAGGGTCCTTACCCATGGTGGCCATATTACTGGAAACTTCCAGCATGACTTCCTTGCACAAGGCCTTCTGGCCAGAATCCAGCAGTGCCCACTCCTCCTCTGTGAAGTCCACAGCCACCTCTTCAAAGGGAGTAGAACTCTAGAAAGAGAAACAATATCTTCATTAGTAGACAATCCCAGGAAACACTTTTATGTTTCGGGCACAAAGCAGAAAATAGAGATTTGCAAGACACCAAATGGATATTTTATGGAAAAGAAGGCTTAAGTCTACTTCTCGCCATAATTTTTGTTGGTGTGAAGCTCCAAGTTCAGGCTGTTGCTTTGGCTGCAACAATCTTGGCTTAAGTGCATCTAAGAAATAGAATGTCAACATTGCTCTCACTGGGGAGCCTCTCTCTAGTCCAAAATAATTCAACAAAGAGGTTGGGGAGAGAGTATCTCTGGCCTCACCTGTCTGGTTCAGCAGATTCCTTAGAAAATAGGATAGGGGACTGTAACACATTTTTAGTGGATATATTTCTGCAGTAGTTTTAATCTAATTGGTACTGTTTCACTTCATGGTTTTTATTTTTTAACTTGTTTTGAAAAGTGTTTGAAGAACATTAAGAAAGATGAAACTCTTCCGACTCATAAATTACATGTCCTATTACAGAATAACAGAGTTGGAAGGAGGTCTTCTAGTCCAACCACCTGCTCAAACAGGAGACACAATACAATTCCAGACAAGAGGCTGTCCAGTCTCTTCTCAAAAGTCTCTAGTGATGGACTACCCACAACTTCTGAAGGCAACTTCTTCACTGGTTAATTGTTCTCAATACTAGGAAATTTCTCCTTAATATCATGGGCCCTCAGAGGCCCGTTCGAAGGAGGAAGAGTTGGAGCTGGGACCGGACGACAGGGAAGGCATTAAATATGAGCCAGCAGTGTGCTGCAACTGCCAAAAAAGCCAATACAATGCTAGGCTGAATTAAGAAAGGGATAAAATCAAGATCACGTGAAGTGTTAATATCACTTTACAATGCCTTGGTAAGGCTACACTTGGAATATTGCATCCAGTTTTGGTCACCACAATGTAAAAAAGATGATGAGACTCTAGAAAGAGTACAAAGAGCAACAAAGATGATTAGGGGACTGGAGGCTAAAACATATAAGGAACGGTTGCTGGAATTGAGTATGTCTAATATAATGAAGAGAAGGACGAGGGGTGACATGATAGCAGTGTTCCAATATCTCAGAGGCTGCCACAAAGAAGAGGGAGTCAAGCTATTCTCCAAAGCACCAGAAGGCAGGACAAGAAGCAATGGATGGAAACTAATCAAAGAGAGAAGCAACCTAGAATTAAGGAGAAATTTCCTGACAGAACAATTAATCAGTGGAACAACCTGCCTCCAGAAGTGGTGAATGCTCCAACACTGGATGTTTTTAAGGAGACACTGGACAGCCATTTGTCTGAAATGGTATAGGGTTTTCTGCCTGAGCAAGGGGTTGAACTAGCTGACCTCCAAGGTCCCTTCCAACTTTTATTATTATTATTATTATTATTATTATTATTATTATTATTATTATTATTATTATTATTATTATTATATTTTGCATTTTTCTGCACTTTCCTGAGTCCCAACATTTTATTACCTTACCTTACCTTACCTTATTGTACTATATTATTATTTTGAATAGTCCTTTGTTTGCATTCATACAACAATCTTAAAAGGTGAATGAATGTGACTCAGTGGGCCATTCTGGGGAAACCCCATGTTCAAATGCACACAAACTCAGCATTTGGTTGTAAGAGCAGCTCATGAATGGAAGGAATTTATACTTCTCACAAGAACCCCACACTTACCTGGCAAGGTGGTCCCATTTGGATTCTTCTGAAAAGCTCTTTAGAAGGACTGGATGGATCTCCTGATCCCTGAAGCTCTGCTGAAATATCTCCCATGAATGGCTCCTGCAACTGAAAGAACAGCCTGGTTTATGATCCATTTTCAAATGACTGTAACCATATTAGTTCACATGCTTTACTTTTTTCCTCTCCACTTATATTTCCCCAACCCAAATCATCGAACTTGAAAACTCCAGCTGTACAGTGTTCTCCTTCCAGTAGGAAGACCACCAATCAAGCAGTTCAGGAATAGACCTTGGAATAAAAATAGAGATGCTTTCAGAGGTAAAATGCATCCTCTGAAAACACTGACTGCCATTAAAAAGAAATTTAAATAATTCATTCTTTCTCACCTCCAATTCCTAATCAGGTTTAACTTGTAATGAGAAATTAAGAATTAAGACAATTTTGAAAAAAATAGAAAACAAAAGTTGAACTAGGGAGAATCTCTGTTGGAATGGAATGTAACCTTTTGGGAGATTTGCCCAATAAACTACTTTTGCAATATGATTTTGAAGGATATTCAGCTTTAATGAATGATATATTCTCCATATCAAAGCACAGGGACACACAGAGAGCAATAACATCCCAAAATGGACTAAAAGAATGACATGCCACAAACTGGGAACAGATCATACTAGAATTAGTAACAGTAATAAAAATCATGACAGGCACTTTCATAACCAAAACCTGCCCACACAATCTTTCCACTTACATTAGTTGGGGAAAACATGTAGGTTTGGGATCTGCATCTCTACTTATTTTTGCTGAAACTAAGCAATGTAATTATATTCAAACTGTGATTTGGTAAATTATTTTACTGAACACCACTGCTTTCAAGGATGATTGTGCTCATTACAGCAAAAAAGCTTGGGAGGAAGGGAAAAGTGGTTTCTGTGCTTTTGACTTGTAACAACAAACATAGGGTTTGAAATATGCAACCTAAGTGATATTTAGTCCACCTAAGCCAGTGGTTCTCAACTTTTTTAATGCCGCGACCCCAACCGGTCGTAAGTCGAGGACTAAACCGGTCGTAAGTCGAGGACTAAACCGGTCGTAAGTCGAGGACTACCCAACTGGTCGTAAGTCGAGGACTTTCCCTGCCTGGGAGCGCCGCGCAAGCGTGGTTCCGCCCCCTGAGCCGGCCGAGGCGTAGCTGGCAAGCGGCAGAGACGGAGCAGGCCGACCACCAGCTGGCCCAGCCCAAGGGAGGTAAGGCACCCGCCGGAAAAGGGGAAAAAAATGGCGGACAAAAAAAATGGCAGACAGCCTTGCTTGGCGACCCCCGTGAAATGGTCGATCGACCCCAAATGGGGTCCCGACCCACAGGTTGAGAACCNGCCGAGGCGTAGCTGGCAAGCGGCAGAGACGGAGCAGGCCGACCACCAGCTGGCCCAGCCCAAGGGAGGTAAGGCACCCGCCGGAAAAGGGGAAAAAAATGGCGGACAAAAAAAATGGCAGACAGCCTTGCTTGGCGACCCCCGTGAAATGGTCGATCGACCCCAAATGGGGTCCCGACCCACAGGTTGAGAACCACTGACCTAAACACAATTTTCATGTTTTATTTCATAACTTTTTATAATCCTCTGTTCATTCCTTGTACTAATTGCAGCTGTGTGAAATCCCTTTGCTTTCATTTTCCTGCTTCTTGCCAAATATATTATCTAGGTCGGAGTAGAAACATAACTTTCCAAAATCGGTTAACAGGTCCTATTCCTGAGAAAGAGGATTCACATATCTTAAGTTCACTGCTAATGATACTGACCAAGATTTCTACAAGGACCAGAGAACCGGGATGATCCAATTGATATGTACATATAGGGTGGGATTTTGGGGGAAGAACTATTGTTGGATACAGGAGCCCCCTTAGATTCAGGATTGGGGTCTGTGTTTCTGGTCTGGGAATCCTGATCGGAGGAACCATTTCTCAATCCTTAAGAGCAGGGATCCCCAACCCCCGGTACCGGGCCGCAGCATACCAGCAACTGTGTCCGCACAAACAAGCAAAGCCCCATAAGTGGGATGTAGGCAGCACACAAAACCATGCACTCTCCGGTCCGTGGAAAAACCTTTCTCCACGGAACTGGACCCTGGTGCCCAAAAGGTTGGGGACCTCTGCCTTAGAGGTAGTCCTGAAAAGAACCATGACAATGAATATTAGCTCCATCTTTATTGTAAAGCCACTTGAATAGAACCTTGCAATTCTGAAAGCATTGTCCCCATCCTCTCCTTTTCCTTGCAGCAAAACGAGGAAGAGTTTTACGCATTTTTATGCGTTTTTTTTTTTCATCCCCTCCACCTCCATGTGGAAATGGAGATATCTTTTAAAAATTATTCCTGTCCAGTCTGACATGTTCCCATCTCCCCAAAGTTTATTTCCACATACACCCTCCCGTGTTCTCTGTGTGTCTTTTCTCTGTTAACTGTTTCGCAAAGTGGCGTACAAGAGGCTGAAATTCTCTCTCACCTGCCGGCCCTCTCCGGGGGGCTCCCGGGGGGCGGAGGAGGGCGGCGGGCCGAGCAGGCAGCCCTCGGCCAGGGCCACCGCCTGGGCGCAGCTCTCCGCCCCGCACTCCCGCAGCCAGCCCGCCAGCTCCGGGGGCAGCAGGGCCAGCAGCTGCTCCAGCACCACCCGGTCCAGCATCTCGGCTTTGCTGCTCCGCTCGGGCCGCAGCCACCCGCGGCACAGCCGGTACAGGCGGCTGCAGAGCGCCCGGGGCCCCTCGGCCTCCCGGGGACGGCAGCTGCGGAAGCGCCGGCGCTCGGCCTCGGAGCTGCGGGGACGCTCGGGGAGGCCGCTCGGGTCGCCGCCGCCGCTCCCCGCCTGAAGGGCCGCGGCTGCTCCCGCCCTCAGACACCCCGGGGCCGCCATCCGGCCTCCCGCTTTGGCGCAGCCCGAACGGGGGAAGCTCCCTCTGAGGCGATCCTTGGTCACAGAGGACCCTTCCCCAGCCGCTCCTCCCCCTTGCCACGCCCCTTTCCCGGTTTCTTGGGGGGGACGAGAAGGGGCGGGGCTCCGCTTCCTCAGAGCTTCTGAGGCGGAGAAGAACCGCTGCAAATCACTCCCGCCTCAGGTTCGCGCGCCCTCCTCTCCCCACAGAATCTCGGTCAGAGAGTGCCGCATCCTAGAGAAGGGAAACGCTGCAGCCCCGCCCCGCCCCCGTCCTTCGTTTACTGCTCCTGCCTAGAGCGTCTCCTACGGCAACTGCCGCCTCTCCTGTCCTCTGCTGAGCTTCGAGGGCTGGCTAAGGTCCTGTGCGCATGCCCTGTTCCATGCTGCCGCTTAAAGGATGCCTGGGAGTGGCGGGGGATGCGAGTATAGAAAAGCGCTATAGGTGGGCCTAGAACGGGTAGGCAACCTTGGCTCTTTTTTATGACTCGTGGACTTCAACTCCCAGAATTCCTGAGCCAGCCACGCTGAGGGGAAAGGGAGAGGTTTCCAAGCTGAGCCACGCTGGCTCAGGAATTCTGGGAGTTGAAGTCCAGGAGTCATAAACGAGCCAAGGTGGCCTAGCCCTGGCCTAGAATGATGGGTGCGGTGGAGATTGAGCTGGGCAGAAATGAGGAAAGCGCCTTTGGAGGAAACCTAGTTTGATTATTGCTTCTGAGCAGCTGGGATTTTTCTTCTCTCTACCTCCCCCCATCCTCTTGGAATATGTGGATGGGTTCCTGGGACAGGTGGAAGAAATGGGAGAGGGGGAGGGGAGGAGACTTGAAGGGCAGTGCAAATGTGAGAAATGGAAAGAGCCCCATGGCAGGCGTCCAGCCAGTAAATGTATTTATATATTATTAAATATATAAGCAACGAATGGGGATTCCCTCAGGCCTGTGTATTTGTCCGCTCTGTTGTCTGTATTCCTGTGGTGACCTTCAATGAAGGAATTCCCCCCCCCCTTTTTTTTTCTACAGAGTACGATCTGCTCATCTTTTAATTTGCTCTTTATGTTCTGTTGAAGTCTTTTGACTTTTTTTATTCATCTTTTCTGCTTGATCTTTCCTTGGCTGATTGGTTCTTAAAAAGTTGGTTTCAAGAAGCTGCATGACCTTAAAAAAAAAAAATCCCAGAAATTGACTTCCTGAAGTGGGTTTGTCCTCTTAGGTCAATGTTTCTCAACCTTGACAATTTTAAGGCATGTGGNCAAAGTTTTTTTCACACTCGATGCACCTATATCGACTCCGGTCTATATTGATCCTTTCATGGCAAGTAAGGTCTCTGTTCTCAATAAACCTCTTTCCACACTCGATGCATTTATACAGTCTCTCGCCTGTGTGGGTCCTTCTATGAGAGCTAAGTTGCCCTTTTTGAGCAAAGCTCTTTCCGCATTCGGTGCACGTATATGGCTTCTCCCCCGTGTGGATCCTTTTGTGATGAGTAAGATGTCCTTTCTGACTGAACTGCTTTCCGCACTCCACGCATTTATGTGGTTTATCACCGGTGTGGACCCTCTGATGGCGATTGAGGTTACTCTTGCTACTGAAGCTCTTTCCACACCTCATGCATAGTTTTATCTTTCTGCTCAAAGTGAAATCCCTCCCAAATTTTACAAAGGTATGTGCTTTGTGTTTCCCGTAGAGTTTTGCATGTAAAGCAAGAGAGAAGAACTGGTTGACGTATTTTCCACACTGTTTGGAGACATATTCTTTTCCTGTAGTCTGACTTCTGCCATATTCCCCTAAATCAAATTCATTTTGCTCTCCTTGGCCATATTTTCCTTTTCTCTTCTCTTTCTGACCTGGCTGAGCAAGGAAGCCATGGATTTCGATAGGGAGAGAAATGGAGGGCATCTCCTCTCCATCTTCTGAGGGGCTTCTCGCATGCATTTGTGGGTCCCCTTGATGGCCAAACATCATTTCTCCCACTTCATGCGTTGCTGTTTGCATTGGCATTAACCTTGGCTGCTGGTCATTCTCATTCTCCAGCCCATCACCTGGTGAAGAAAATAAAATAAAAATTCCTATTAGGATTTAGATTTCAAGCACCAGGGAAATCAGAAGGTCCAGGCAATTCAAATGGCTATAAAGATTTCTTGCAAATTTAAGCTCTCTACAAGAACCTGAACTACTAACGGCTAAAGCAAATTGGCAGTAGATAACAGTCGAAGGAATTCAAGATGAGTTGGACTTAAGTCTCTTGTGGGCTCAAGGGGACTCATGACTGATGACACGTTTGATCCCTCCCTCGGGCACAGCCTGGTCCTCTGCTACATTACAAATGTTAAGGACAGGCAATTCCTTTTCTCAAAAACATGGTTGGCTGGCTTGGAGATGTTGGGTGCAAGATGTTATCTAGGAATTTTAATGGAATCCAAGGAATTTTTAGTCGGGAGTCCGACTGACCTGTTATTCTGCCCAGGCATTCCCATGGAGTATCTAAGGCCTTTCCCAAAGCTACGGTCAGCGTTTCTGCCAAGGCCTTGGCTGTGACGAGAACCTTGGACAAAATTATCCCTGAATTGTCTTTGCCCTTGAATTGTGATCCAGCAGGATCCTGGCAGTTGAAGGGAATCAAGGAGAAGTGGATAGGGCTATTTTCTGCTAACTACGAAACATGTGTCACCCTGCTTGTTTTCTTGAGATTAGGAAAGGTTTTAAAGATGTGCTATTATTCAGATGGTGGCCAGGTAAGAGTCCTCACACCCTAAGCAAATGAGTGAAGGTATCTTCACTGTTTACCTCCCACTGCAAACACCTTTCCCAATGAATGGAACCCAGAGCAAAGAGGGTCCTTACCCATGGTGGCCATATTACTGGAAACTTCCAGCATGACTTCCTTGCACAAAGCCTTCTGGCCAGAATCCAGCAGTGCCCACTCCTCCTCTGTGAAGTCCACAGCCACCTCCTCAAAGGGAGTAGAACTCTAGAAAGAGAAACAATATCTTCATTAGTAGACAATCCCAGGAAACACTTGTACGTTTCGGGCACAAACCAGAAAACAGAGATTTGCAAGACACCAAATGGATATTTTATGGAAAAGAAGGCTTAAGTCTACTTCTCGCCATAATTCTTGTTGCTGTGAATCTCCAAGTTCAGGCTGTTGCTTTGGCTGAAACAATCTTGGCTTAAGTGCATCTAAGAAATAGAATGTCAACATTGCTCTCACTGGGGAGCCTCTCTCTAGTCCAAAATAATTCAACAAAGAGGTTGGGGAGAGAGTATCCCTGGCCTCACCTGTCTGGTTCAGCAGATTCCTTAGAAAATAGAATAGGGGACTGTAACACATTTTTAGCGGATATATTTCTGCAGCAGTTTTAATCTAATTGGTATTGTTTCACTTCATGGTTTTTATTTTTTAACTTGTTTTTGAAAAGTGTTTTGAGGAACATTGAGAAAGATGAAACTCTTCTTCATAAATTACATTTCCTATTACAGAATAACAGAGTTGGAAGGAGGTCTTCTAGTCCAAGCACCTGCTCAAACAGGAGACACAATACAGTTCCAGACAAGAGGCTGTCCAGTCTCTTCTCAAAAATCTCCATTGATGGACCACCCACAACTTCTGAAGGCAACTCCTTCATTGGTTAATTGTTCCCAATTCCCTTACCTTACCTTATCTTATTGTACTATATTATTATTTTGAATAGTCCTTTGTTTGCATTCCTAGAACAATCTTAAAAGGTGAATGAATGTGACTCAGTGGGCCATTCTGGGGAAACCCCATGTTCAAATGCACACAGACTCAGCATTTGGTTGTAAGAGCAGCTCATGAATGGAAGGAATTTATACTTCTCACAAGAAACCCACACTTACCTGGCAAGGTGGTCCCATTTGGATTCTTCTGAAAAGCTCTTTAGAAGGACTGGATGGATCTCCTGATCCCTGAAGCTCTGCTGAAATATCTCCCATGAATGGCTCCTGCAACTGAAAGAACAGCCTGGTTTATGATCCATTTTCAAATGACTGTAACCATATTAGTTCACATGCTTTACTTTTTTCCTCTCCACTTGTACTTCCCCAACCCAAGTCATCAAACTTGAAAACTCCAGCTCTATGGTGTTCTCCTCCCAGTAGGAAAACCACCAATCAAGCAGTTCAGGAGTAGACCTTGGAATAAAAATAGAGATGCTTTCAGGGGTAAAATGCACCCCCTGAAAACACAGACTGCCATTAAAAAGAAATTTGAATAATTCCTTCTTTCTCACCTCCAATTCTTAGTCAGGTTTAACTTGTAATGAGAAATTAAGAATGAAGACAATTTTGAAAAAATAGAAAAACAAAAGTTGAATAGGGAGAATCTCTGTTGGAATGGAGCGTAACCTTTCGGCAGATTTGCCCAATAAACCACTTTTGCAATATGATTTTGAAGGGTATTCAACTTTAATGAATGATATATTCTCCATATCAAAGCACAGGGACACACAGAGAGCAATAATATCCCAAAATGGACTAAAAGAATGACATGCCACAAACTGGGAACAGATCATACTAGAATTAGTAACAGTAATAAAAATCATGACATGAACTTTCATAACCAAAACCTACCCACACAATCTTTCCACTTACATTAGTTGGGGAAAACATGTAGGTTTGGGATCTGCATCTCTACTTATTTTTGCTGAAACTAAGCAATGTAATTATACTCAAACTGTGATTTGGTAAATTATTTTATTGAACACCACTGCTTTCAAGGGTGATTGTGCTCATTACAGCAAAAAAGCTTGTGGGGGGAGGGAAAAGTAGTTTCTGTGCTTTTGCTTTGTAACAGCAAACATAGGGTTTGAAATATGCAACCTAAGTGCTATTTGGTCCACCTAAACACAATTTTCATGTTTTATTTCATAACTTTTTATAAATCCTCTGTTCATTCCTTGTACTAATTTGCAGCTGTGTGAAATCCCTTTGCTTTCATTTTCCTGCTTCTTGCCAAATATACTGCTCAAAAAAATAAAGGGAACATTTTACCATGGAACTGAAGGGGTTTGCGTTCCCTTTATTTTTGTGAGCAGTATATATTATCTAGGAGAAGAAACACTACTTTCCAAAATCGGTTAACAGGTCCTGTTCACGAGAAAGAGGATTCATTTATCTTAAGTTCACTGCTAATGGTACTGACCAAGATTTCTAAAAGGACCAGAGAACCGGGAGGATCCAATTGATATAAACATATAGGGTGGGATTTGGGGGGAAGAATTATCGTTGCATACAGAAGGCCCCTTAGATTCAGGATTTGGGTCTGTGTTTCTGGTTTGGGAATCCTGATCGGAGGAACCATTTCTCAATCCTTAAAGCAGGGGTCCCCAACCCCGGGTACCGGCAGCATACCAGCAACTGTGTCCGCACAAACAAGCAAAGCCCCATCAGTGGGATGCAGGCAGCACACAAAACCATGCACTCTCCGGTCCGTGGAAAAACCTTTCTCCACGGAACTGGACCCTGGTGCCCAAAAGGTTGGGGACCTCTGCCTTAGAGGTAGTCCTGAAAAGAACCATGACAATGAATATTAGCTCCATCTTTATTGTAAGGCCACTTGAACAGAACATTGCAATTCTGAAAGCATTGTCCCCATCCTCTCCTTTTCCTTGCAGCAAAACGAGGAAGAGTTTTACGCATTTTTATGCGTTTTTTTTTTCATCCCCTCCATGTGGAAATGGAGGTATCTTTTAAAAATTATTCCTGTCCAGCCTATGACATGTTCCCATCTCCCCAAAGTTTATTTCCACATACACCCTCCCGTGTTCTCTGTATGTCTTTTCTCTGTAACTGTTTCGCAAAGTGGCGTACAAGAGGCTGAAATTCTCTCTCACCTGCCGGCCCTCTCCGGGGGGCTCCCGGGGGGCGGAGGAGGGCGGCGGGCCGAGCAGGCAGCCCTCGGCCAGGGCCACCGCCTGGGCGCAGCTCTCCGCCCCGCACTCCCGCAGCCAGCCCGCCAGCTCCGGGGGCAGCAGGGCCAGCAGCTGCTCCAGCACCACCCGGTCCAGCATCTCGGCTTTGCCGCTCCGCTCGGGCCGCAGCCACCCGCGGCACAGCCGGTACAGGCGGCTGCAGAGCGCCCGGGGCCCCTCGGCCTCCCGGGGACGGCAGCTGCGGAAGCGCCGGCGCTCGGCCTCGGAGCTGCGGGGACGCTCGGGGAGGCCGCTCGGGTCGCCGCCGCCGATCCCCGCCTGAAGGGCCGCGGCTGCTCCCGCCCCAAGACACCCCGGGGCCGCCATCCGGCCTCCCGCTTTGGCGCAGCCCGAACGGGGGAAAGCTCCCTCTGAGGCGATTCTTGGTCACAGAGGACCCTTCCCCAGCCGCTCCTCCCCCTTGCCACGCCCCTTTCCCGGTTTCTTGGGGGGACGAGAAGGGGCGGGGCTCCGCTTCCTCAGAGCTTCTGAGGCGGAGAAGAACCGCTGCAAATCACTCCCGCCTCAGGTTCGCGCGCCCTCCTCTCCCCACAGAATCTCGGTCAGAGAGTGCCGCATCCTAGAGAAGGGAAACGCTGCAGCCCCGCCCTCCCCCCGTCCTTCGTTTACTGCTCCTGCCTAGAGCGTCTCCTACGGCAACTGCCGCCTCGCCTGTCCTCTGATGAGCTTCGAGGGCTTGGCTAAGGTCCTGTGCGCATGCCCTGTTCCATGCTGCCGCTTAAAGGATGCCTGGGAGTGGCGGGGGATGCGAGTATAGAGAAGAGCTATAGGAGGGCCTAGAACGGGTAGGCAACCTTGGCTCTTTTTTATGACTCGTGGACTTCAACTCCCAGAATTCCTGAGGCAGCCACGCTGAGGGGAAAGGGAGAGGTTTCCAAGCTGAGCCACGCTGGCTCAGGAATTCTGGGAGTTGAAGTCCAGGAGTCATAAAAGAGCCAAGGTTGCCTACCCCTGGCCTAGAATGATGGGTGCGGTGGAGATTGAGCTGGGCAGAAATGAGGAAAGCGCCTTTGGAGGAAACCTAGTTTGATTATTGCTTCTGAGCAGCTGGGATTTTTCTTCTCTCTCCCTCCCCCCATCCTCTTGGAATATGTGGATGGGTTCCTGGGACAGGTGGAAGAAATGGGAGAGGGGGAGAGGAGGAGACTTGAGGAAGGGCAGTGCAAATGTGAGAAATGGAAAGAGCCCCATGGCAGGCGTCCAGCCAGTGAATGTATTTATATATTATTAAATATATAAGCAATGAATGGGGATTCCCTCAGGCCTGTCTGCTCTGTTGTCTGTATTCCTGTGGTGACCTTCAATGAAGGAATTCCCCCCCTTTTTTTTTCCCCTACAGAATACGATCTGCTCATCTTTTAATTTGCTATTTATGTTCTGTTGAAGTCTTTTGACTTTTTTTATTCATCTTTTCTGCTTGATCTTTCCTTGGCTGATTGGTTCTTAAAAAGTTGGTTTCAAGAAGCTGCATGACCTTAAAAAAAAAAAATCCCAGAAATTGACTTCCTGAAGTGGGTTTGTCCTCTTAGGTCAATGTTTCTCAACCTTGACAATTTTAAGGCATGTGGACTTCAACTCCCAGAAGAAGTCATAAAAGCCAAGGTTGCCTACATATCGCTGGCCGTAACAACTGGGTCAGATAGTGGTTCTAAGAATACACAGAAGGAGACAGTGGGAGAAGTACACGTCATAAGAGTTTATTAATAAGGTTCCAAGAGTATAAAGAGTTTCTTCTCCAAAATGTGTTGGGAAGCTTAAGCGGTGGAGAATAATTGCCTTGGCAACTGCTCAAAAGTATGCAGTCGTTTGGGGGGGCTGATCTCACTCCTTCAACTTCTCCTGGTCAGAAGATAACAAAAGGAAATGACAAGATTTCTTTAGTTCGGGGGTCTTCAAACCTGGCCCTTTTACGACTTGTGGACTTCAACTCTCAGAATTCCTCAGCCAGCGTGCCTGGCTGAGGAATTCTGGGAGTTGAAGTCCACAAGTCGTAAAAGGGCCAAGTTTGAAGACCCCTGCTTTAGCTAAAGGGGAGAAACACAAACACTATTTTGTGGGAATTAACATCTGCAGACTGTAATCCTTTCTAAATTTGGTACATTTATACAATTTCAGATACATGCTCGGCATCACAAATATACCATGCTATCAAGATAGTGTTCCAATGTCTCGGGCTGCCACAAAGAAGAGTCAAGCTATTCTTCAAAGTGCCTGAAGGCAGGACAAGAAGCAACGGATGGAAACTAACCAAGGAGAGAAGCAACCTGGAACTAAGGAGAAACTTCCTGACACTTAGAACAATTAACCAGTGGAACAACCTGCCTCCAGAAGCAGTGAATGCTGCAACACTGGAAGTTTTTAAGAGACTGGACAGCCATTTGTCTAAGTGGTATAGGGTTTCCTGCCCGAGCAGGGGATTGGACTAGATGACCTCCAAGGTCCCTTCCAACTTTATTATTATTATTATTATTAGTAGTAGTAGTAGTAGTAGTAGTAGTAAACTAATGGAAATGGGCAGGTCACATAGCAAGAACTGATGACGGGTGCACTAAAGCAGACAATGGATTCCAGTTGATAAAAAGCATTCACAAGATACAACATGATGGAGTGACAACATCAGCAAGTATTGCAGGCCCAACTGGCCAAGGAAATCTCAAGACTATATTGATTGGAAACATGCAGAAGAGACCTTTATACTGTAAGGGATAAACAATGGTTAGAATGGCGATGATGCAATTTGTTTTGTATAGAGTTTTTTCAGTAAACTAAGAGGGAAGTCAAGAAAGCCATCAGTCCTCCGTTTGAAAAAGATAGTAAGGGGGTAATGGGCAACAGGGAGTAAACTGAAGTAAATTTTGCAGCCCTCTTTCCACATCACGTGAAAAGAAAAATGCACTCTGAAACAAGCAATGGAAGACCTGACTGGACTGAATGAAATCCAGTATTTGGGAGCAGAAAGATAATGAAGATCCTTCAATGGATTTATATGGTTTCTTCTGTGGGCATTCTTTTATGAGAATTATAGTGTCCTTCCAAGTAAAGCTTTATCCACTCCCCCTACATTTACATAATTTCTCCTGTGTGGATCCTCTAATGGTGAGTCAAATAAAGAGTTCCTATTGGAGGCCTTTCCACTTTATTCATTGAGGTTTCCACCCAGTGTGAATCCTTTCACGACAAGATGTTCTTTCCCAGTAAAATTATTTCCACACTCCATTCATTAATATGAAATTTCCCTGTGTGGATTCTGCCATGAGTAAATGTCCTGTGATTGTTAAAAGCTTTCTCCACACTACATGCATTTATATGGTCCCACCTCCAGGTGGATCCTTTTATGGGAATTAAGTGCCCCTATTTGAGCAAAGCTTCTTCCACACTCTAGGCATTTATATGGTCTCTCCCCTGTATGGATTCTTTCATGATTAATAAGAGCATTTTTCTGAGTAAATTGCTTTCCGCACTCCATGCACTTGAATGGTCTCTCCCGAGTGTGGATTCTTTCATGACGAATAAGATCTCTGTTCCAGTTAAAGCTTTTTCCACACTCCAAGCATTTATATGGTCTATCCACTGAGTGGATCCTTTTGTGAGAATAAAGATGCCCTGTCCGAGCAAAGCTTTTTCCACACTCGGTGCATTTATATGGTTTATCTCCTGTGTGAATTGTTTCATGACCGGCAAGACATCCTTTCCGAGCAAAACTCTTTCCACACACCAAGCATTTATACGGTCTCTCCCCGGTGTGGATCCTTTTATGAGAATTAAGATGTGCTGTTTGAGCGAAGCTTTTTCCACACTCCGTGCATTTATATGGTCTCTCCCCAGTATGGATCCTTTCGTGATGTATTAGACCTCTGCTCCAATTAAAGCTTTTCCCACATTCTAAACATTTATATGGTCTCTCCCCGGTGTGCATTCTTTTATGAGCATTCAGTTGTACTGTTTGAGCAAAGCTTTTTCCACACAATGTGCATTTATACGGTTTCTCCCCCAGGTGGATCCTCTCGTGACCAGTAAGACATCCTTTCTGAGCAAAACTTTTTCCGCACTCCATGCACTTGTAGGGTCTCTCCCCAGTGTGGATCCTTTCGTGACGAATAAGATCTTTGCTCCAGTTAAAGCTTTTTCCACACTCCAAGCATTTGTATGGTCTTTCTCCCGTGTGCATCCTTTGGTGGAAAGTAAGGCGCCAGTTGTCGATAAACCCCTTTCCACACTCCATGCATTTATATGATCTCTCTCCCGTGTGGATCTTTTTATGAGAATTAAGTTTTCCTTTCTGAGTGAAGCTCTTTCCACACTCCAAGCACTTATACGGCTTGTCTGCTGTGTGGATCCTTTGATGTCGATCAAGTTCACTGCTCTCAAAAAAGCTCTTTCCACATTCCAGGCAATTATATGGTCTGTCCCCGATATGTATCTTTTTAGGACAAATAACCTCTGTTTTCTGACAAAGGCTTTTTTCACATTCTGGATATTTACCTGGCCTCTCGCCTAGGTAGATCCTCTGGTGGCAGTTAAAATTACTCGTGCTAATGAAGCTGTTTCCATACTTCATGCACAGTTTCATCTTTTTGCTCAGACTGAAATCCCTCTCGTATTTGACAAATGTATGCGGTTTATGTTTCCTGTGCAGTATTTTAGGTAAAGTAAAAGAGAAGGAATGACTCTTTGACGAGAGTGCTCTTTGCAGCGTCAATAACCCTGGCTGCTTGTTATTCTCGTTCCTCAGCTTATCACCATCACCTGTTTAGAAAAAAAAGAAAGAAATTCTCATTAGAACTTACAAGAATAGAGAAGGGGCGGGGGGACCCTCCCTAGTGAAAAATATGCCCATCTGGGCATCAGGTTTGACACCAGCCCTGTGTCAACATAGGAGATGTTCGGTTGAAGTTGTTATCTAGGTGGGAGACTCTAATGCTAATCCAAGAGATTTTTCAGCCCTGAACCAGATAAAGGCTTTGCTGTTGATAGGTCAATCTGCTTATGGTGAGCATTTCTGCCAAGGCCTTAGTTGTGTTCTTGAAGAGTGGCTGTGATGACCACCTGGGATAAAATTGCCCATGAAGTGCCTTGGCTGGTTTGTCATCCAGGGGCCCTGGCGATTAAAGAGAATCAAAGGGAAGTGTATGGGGCTCTTTGCACCTGTGGCTCCTCCATTGGGTATTATCTACAAGCTAAACCAGGGGTAGGCAACCTTGGCTCTTTTATGACTCGTGGATTTCAACTCCCAGAATTCCTGAGCCAGCCATGCTGAGGGGAAAGGGAGAGGTTTCCAAGCTGAGCCATGCTGGCTCAGGAATTCTGGGAGTTGAAGTCCACGAGTCATAAAAGAGCCAAGGTTGCCTACCCCTGAGCTAAACATTCTGATTTTCCTGAGATTAGGGAAGGTTTCACAGGCGGTAGCCAGATAAAACGTCTGACCATCTTAAGTATCTGAGTGCAGGTATCTTCCCTGTTTACCTGCCACTGAAAACACCTTTCCCAATGAAGGGAATCCAGAGAAAAGAGGATCCTTACCCAGAGTGGCCATATTACTGGAAACCTCCAGCATGACTTCCCTCCACAAGGCCTTCTGTCCAGAATCCAGCAGTGCCCACTCCTCCTCTGTGAAGTCCACAGCCACCTCCTCAAAGGGAGCAGAGCTCTAGAAAGAGAAGCAACATCTTCATTAGTAGACAGTCCTCTCTTATGTTTTCTTTCTCACTTCCAAAAGAGAAAACAGAGCTTTGCAAGAGATCAAATGGACATTTTCTTGTAGGACAGGCATAGGCCCTGCAGGTACACAAGGTCTTTTAAAAGGGTGGGAAGCCTCCCTCCAGCTCCTCCATGCTGCTGTTGTAAACGTGGCTTAGATGCATCCAAGTTGTAGAATGGCACCCCTTGGGGACCCCCACCCCTCCTGGAATAACTCACCACAATGGTTTTGGGCAGAAGGAATCCCATAGCCTCATCTCCCTGGCTCAGCAAAATACAAATTTCTTAGAAAACAGACCAAAACTACTAAGAATTTTTTAACCTGGCCCGTTTTAAAATGTTGTAAATGACCCTGGAAATATCAAGTCACTTGACCAACAGACTTACTGTGATGACCCAGGGCACAGCAGTCAGCTGGCAATTCAAACAGTTCTTTTATTGCTCCAAATTTTCCCCAAACGCTCCCACGTTTGCTGGCAAGCCTCCAACAACAGAACACACACACAAACACACCCCTTCAGCCGACTCTGGCTGAAAGTAGGTTCAGATACAGTCTGATTAGCATAAGAAAGTACTCAAGGCCATAGAGATAACAAGGAAGAAAACATAAACTTAAGGAGTCTGTTTGAATCCTAGCTTGCCTGAGCAGTTTTCAAAAGAGAGAATCCGAAATACAGTCCAATAGTCAAAGTTTCCAGGTTTCCAAACAGAAGTCACAGAACAAGAGATCAGCAACAATACACAACACTCCAAGGAATCAGCGTTTGTTCCCCACAAATGCCCCTCGCCACAGCATCTCCTTAAATCTCAATTTCCAGGTGTTCCTTGTGGAGAAGGGCAGGACGCTCTTGTAATTGAGCTTGCCTGCATTGTTCCCTCCTTCTCTCCGTGCTCTAGGATCAGGTGGGGGTGGCCCTTGCTCATCGCCTGAACTCTGCCTCTCTTGTTCCTCCTGTCCCAATCCTGAAGAGCCCTGGCCTGCCTCAGCCTGCTCTTCCCCACATTCCTCTGAAGCCACAGACACCTCTCCCATGACCTCCATAAGGTCCTGTTCCAGTTCATTTTCCTCCGCAGATTCAGGCTCAGACGGAGGCATGACACTTACCATTAAAAGGTGTCAGCTTTGACTTAGATCAGTGGTGGCAAACCTATGGCACGCATGCCAGAGGCGGCACTCAGAGCCCTCTCTGTGGGCACATGCGCCATGCCCCAGAGATGGCAACTGTCCTTCTTCAACCAGCCACCCGCTAACTCGCCAAGGTCCCACGTGGCTGGATGCATCCCAGCACCCATGCGCTCTCTGGCCTCTGTGTGCGGGGGCCGATGGTATCAGGCAGCAGCCGCCCCGGTCCCTGCCTCACCTTGACCTGCAACAATGGCATCCCCGCCCTGCCTCGCCTCACCCCGCAGG
This sequence comes from Protobothrops mucrosquamatus, assembly GCF_001527695.2. Taxonomy (NCBI): domain Eukaryota; kingdom Metazoa; phylum Chordata; class Lepidosauria; order Squamata; family Viperidae; genus Protobothrops; species Protobothrops mucrosquamatus. Next base: position 33,322 of record NW_015390330.1, on the reverse strand, counting down.
ATGAGCCTCCTGCCCATTGCCCCACTTGCCAGAGACCCTCTGGATCTCCCTCAATCCTGCCTGGCCCCCACATGCGTCCCTCCCCACAAACCTCAAGGTGATCACGCCCACCTTGGCCATACCCACCCAGTCTGCCATGACCACCACAGCCACGTCCACCCACTGGTCCACGCCTACCTGGCACCCGGCGATAAATAAGTGGGTTTTGGGTTGCGGTTTGGGCACTCGGTCTCTAAAAGATTCACCATCACTGATTTAGATTTTATAGGAGAAATTTGTCCTTCCCGTAGTTTACTTTTAAGTGGATATATTGGCCTGCTTCTGAAGCAGTTTTTGTACAACTGATAACTGTTTCCCTTCGTGGCTTTTATTTTTTAACTGCTTTTCCAAAGTCTTTAGAACAATATTAAGAGAGATCAAACTCTTCCAACATGTAAATTATATTTGCAAATAGAAGACTCTTCTGAATTGTCCTTTGTTTGCATTCCCAGAACAATCTTGGAGGTTGAATGAGCGAGGCTCACTGGTTCATTCTGTGGGGACAGCAGGTTCAAATGTACACAGGTTCAGCATTTGGTTTTCAGAGTAGCTCATGAACGAAAGGCGTTTAAACTTCTCACAAGAAAGCTACACTCACCTGGCAAGGTGACCCCAGTTGAATTCTCCTGAAAGGAAGCTCTTCAGAATCGTCGGACGGATCTCTTTTTCCATGGAGCTCTGCTGAGATCTCCCCAATGAATGGCTCCTGCACCTGAAAGGAAAGTCTGGCTTATGATCCGCTTTCAAATGACTTTAACCACGTTAGTTCGCTTGTACTTTTCCAACCCAAGTTGAAATAAGAGCTGTGTGGGTTGCTGTCATTTCTGAATAAACACCTGCCACTTTTGTAAAATTACTTCATTGCTTTTTTTTTAATTCCGTTGTCCTTTGGATCAGGAGCTACTTCTTCTTCTCCTCCCCTTTACTTGATGACTGTGGCTTTTGCTTCTTTGTGAATGTATTTATGCCTATTCTGTCTTGTCCTCTTTCTATCTCCTGAGGGGGGAAAAAAAGGATTACTCTCTCCTTCCTTTTGTGGTGCCTTCTCTGTGCCTCTTGCAGTGATGAGACCACCAACCTGGCAGTTCAAGAGGAGATCTTGGAATGAATACCGAAATAGTTTTTGAGGTAAAATGCACCCCCTGAAAATAATATGACTGTCATTAAAAGGCAATTTCGACACTTCATTCTTTCTCACTGCAAATTCCCAATCAGGTTTAACTTGTAATGAGAAATGTTTTAAGGCGATTTTGAAAATATAGAAAAACAACACCAGAACAAGGGAGAATCTCTTATGCAACAGAATGTAACCTTTCGGCATATTTGCCCAATAAGCCACTTTTACAAAATGATTCCGAACGATATTCAACTTTAATGATATACTCTCCATATCAAAGCACAGGGATACGCAAAGGGTAATAATAGTCTAAGGCAGACTAAAAGAATGGCATGCCACAAACTGGGAATAGATCAAACTAGAATTAGTGAGTAACAGTAATTAAAATCATGACAGGTGCATTTAATTTGTTGCTTTCCCTCACTATTGCGGTAGTATATGGCATACTAAAACATAGATGCTCCATTTCATTTATTACAAGTAGCACTATACAGTATGTAGACTGGTAACAACAGAGTAAATATACAATGTAATACCTAGTGCTTTGACCCTGTACCAGAGGTATTTTACATAATCTAAATGCTGGGTTGTATTCAGCTAGAATGACAGGAAATCATAATGTAAACACTGATTTTATGACACATGTTGATAATATCAGGAAGGATACACAAGTGTATAAAGTAAGAGAAAGCTCAGTTTAATAGCCTATCAAAACAGTCCAGGAAATAATGCTATATAATTGCATTAGTTACTTTATTTTTTTCTTCTTATAATTCTATTTGAAATGGTAATGACAATATGTATTTAATCTGAAAAGTAGGTTTGCTCAGGCCTCTTTCCTGCTGTCGACAGCTAGGGAGCCTCATGATCACTGTAAACCAATATGAATAAGGTATACCTTGTTGTTTTCTTATGACCTTTTTTCTTACAACTCTATCTGATTTACAATAGGAACTCTGCTTAGAAGCCAGGAAACACATAACTTGTGTTAAGTAATAATCAATCTTTCTGCTTATGTTAGTTGGGAAAGTCTTATAGTCTTGGGATTTGCATTTCTTAATTAGTTGTGCAGAAACTAAGCAATGTAAAAAATGGATAACTCTATTCACACTGTGACGTGGTAATGTATTTTAGTGTATACCACTGCTTTCTAGGGTGTTTGTACTCATTACAGCCAAAACAGGAGGGGGAAAAAAGGGGGCTTTCAGTGTTTTTGCCTCGTAATATCAAAAATAGGTTTTGAAACATGCAAGTTAAATACTATTTCAGCCACCCTAAACACTATTTTCATATTTTATAACTTTTTATAGTGCTCTGTTCATTCTTTGTACAAATAGCACTCGACTTCTGCATTTGAGCCCAAAATTTGTGTTGCTGAGACAGTTGTTAGATGAGTTTTGCCCCAATTTACGTCCTTTCTTGCCACAGTTGTTAAATGAACCACCGCAGTTGTTAAATTAGTTGAGTCTGGCTTCCCTATTGACTTTGCTTCTTCTTGTTGTTGTTGTTAGTCACGACCCCATGAACAACGTTCCTCCAGGCCATCCTGTCCTCTACCATCTTCTGGAGTCCATTTAAGCTCACGCCTACTGCTTCAGTGACTCCATCCAGCCACCTCATTCTCTGTCGTCCCCTTCTTCTATTGCCCTCAATCTTTCCCAGCATTAGGCTCTTCTCCAGTGAGTCCTTCCTTCTCATCAGGTGGCCAAAGTATTTGAATTTCAACTTCAGGATCTGGCCTTCTAAAGAGCAGTCAGGGTTGATCTCCTGTAGGACTGACCAGTTTGATCACCTTGTTAGATGGTCACAAAAGGTGATCACATAATCCAGGGAAATTGCAACCGTCATAAATATGGGACAGTTGCCAAGCACCTGAATCAGATGACCGTGAGGATGCTGCAACAGTCGTTAAGTATGAAAAACGGTCTTAAGTTACTATTTTCAGTGCTGTTTTAACCTCAAATGGTCGCTAAATGAATGGTTGTAAGTTAAGGACTACCTGTACTAATTTGCACCGGTGTGAAATACCTGCTTTTGTTTTCCTGCTTCTTTCCAGAAATATTATCTAGAACAGGGGTGTCAAACTGCCAGTCCATGGGCCAGATGCATCACGAGGAAACCGCGCCCACCCCATTGCCAGCAATGGGCAAAAAGCTCTGATATGTCGCGTGACGTCACGAGTTTGACATGTCTGATCTAGAAGAAGAAATATAATTTTCCAACATCCAGTTTGGTTAACATGAGAAAGAGGTTCACTTAAGTTCAATGCTAATGGTACTGACCAAGATTTCTAAGAGGACCCAGAGAACTGGGATGATCCAATTGATATATTGTTTGGATACAGGAGTCCTCTTAGATTCAGAGTTCGGGTCTGCATCCCTGTTTTGTGAATCCTGACTGGAGGAACCATTTATCAGCCCTTCGAGGTAGACCAGATAAAAACCATGACAATGAATATTAGCTCTATGGTTATTATAAAGCCACATACATAGAATATTGCAACTCTCAAAGCATTTTTCCCATCCGCTCCTTTTACTTGACATATCTTTTACATTATGGTTATCCAGTCCATAACGAAGTATGTGGTGTAGACCTAGATCAGGGGTAGGCAACCTTGGCTCTTTTATGACTCGTGGACTTCAACTCCCAGAATTCCTGAGCCAGCATGGCTGGTTCAGGAATTCTGGGAGTTGAAGTCCACGAGTCATAAAAGAGCCAAGGTTGCCTACCCCTGACCTAGATAAAATAGAATGTGGGAATAATATCCCACAAAGTTATTCCCACATACTGTAACACCCGCCCAACACGTGTTGTCTGGGTGTTTTTTTTGCCACTCTTTATATCACCGGGTCTTCAAACTTGGCCCTTTTATGACTTGTGGACTTCAACTCCCAGAATTCCTCAGCCAGGCGCGGTGGCTGAGGAATTCTGGGAGTTGAAGTCCACAAGTCATAAAAGGGCCAAGTTTGACGACCCCTGCTTTATATAGAAGAGAAAACAGAGGCGTAGAAGGAGATGAAATTCTCTCTCACCTGCCGGCCCTCTCCGGGGGGCTCCCGCGGGGCGGAGGAGGGCGGCGGGCCGAGCAGGAAGCCCTCGGCCAGGGCCACCGCCTGGGCGCAGCTCTCCGCCCCGCACTCCCGCAGCCAGCCCGCCAGCTCCGGGGGCAGCAGGGCCAGCAGCTGCTCCAGCACCACCCGGTCCACCACCTCGGCTTTGCCGCTCCGCTCGGGCCGCAGCCACCCACGGCACAGCCGGTGCAGGCGGCTGCAGAGCGCCCGGATCCCCTCGGTCTCCCGGGGGCGACAGCTGCGGAAGCGCCGGCGCTCGGCCTCGGAGCTGCGGGACCCCTCGGGGAGGCCGCCGCCGCCGCCGCCGCCGCCGCTTTCCCCGGACTCTCCGCCCCTGCCGCCGCTCCCCTCCTGAAGGACCGCGGAAGCAGCTGCTGCTGCTCCCGCCCCCGGAGGCCCTCGGGCCTCCATTCGGTCTCCCTTTTCGGCAAAGTCGCCCTCGGTCACGGCTGACCCTCCCCTACTCGCTCCTTGCCCCGCCCCTTTCCCGGTTTCAGGAGGGGCGAAAAGGGGCGGGGCTCCTCTTCCTCAGAGCTTCTGAGGTGGAGAAAAGCAGCTGCAAATCGCTCCCGCCTCAGGCTCCCCGGTCCTCCCTGCGCTCCCAGACGCTGGGTCAGAGAGGGCTGCTTCCTAGAGAGGCAAAACCCTTTAAGCCCCTCGGCTTACTGCTCTTGGCTAGAGCGTCTCCTAAGCCTAAGGCAGCTAGCCGCCTCTCCTGTCCTCTGCTCGACGTCCAGGACGGGCGAAGTTTTTCTGCGCATGCCCCGTTCCCTGATGAGTTTTGTGTCTGGCGGAACCTTTAGTCGGGGAGTCGGGGGGGGGGGGATGCTAGAGGATGGAGAACGGCCCGTGGGGGGGGGGGGAGATGATGGGCATGGTGAGGATTGAGCCGGGTCTAGAATGAGAAAAACGCCTTTGGATGGAACCTGATTTGATTGTTGCTTCTTGATACCTGGGATCTCTCTCTTTTCCCCCAGAACCCTTTTATAAATGTGGATTTGTTCTTGGGAACAGAAGGAACAAGCGGGAGGGGGAACGTCATAGAGATGGTGCTGCAAATGTGAGAAAGGGAAAGTGTCTGAGGACAGTTATCCAGCGCAGTAAACTTATTTATTTTTAAATTGATATTTAAAGAAAAAATGCTTTGGGGGTTCCTCCAGGCCAGCTTGTTTATCCTCTCTTTGGTCTGCATTCGTCTGGCAAAGCAATCCCCTTTTTCTACAGAGTACAACAGGGGTCTTCAACCTTGGCCCTTTTATGACTTGTGGACTTCAACTCCCAGAATTCCTCAGCTGGCTGGCCGACAGGAATTCTGGGAGTTGAAGTCCACAAATCATAGAAGGGCCAAGTTTGAAGACCCCTGCCTTTAAGGAATGTAGTATTTTTTTAAAAAAATTCCTAACCAGTGTTTTTGTGTAGGCTTTGAGCAACTAACCTTGTTCTATATTGTAGTTCATCATTCGTGAAGTTTCATTTTGTATACCCATCTGCACCCAACAGCTTTTTCTCCCTCTGGTACCCTGATTGGAGTGAAAACCTTATATTTTTGCATAAGCAACATTTTCTTATCCATAGCCTCTTTCCATTTCTTTTGCTCTGCCATGGGTAAATTTAATACTTCTTGGTAATTTTGGGGCTCATAAAAATATTACATACTTTTACCTCCTCAGCTGTGAATCTTTTTGGAGGAACACCTTTGTTTGCTCTTTCAGACCTCCTTGGAATAAAATGTTCCTCACAAACGAAAGGATTGTCCCAGGATAATGTTGCAGGATTCAATCTGGGTCAGTCACCTCTGGCCCCGGTGATCAACCCAGACTGGATCCTGAAAAATGTTTCTGTTTTACCAGAATCTCACTCTTTATATTCTATGTGAATGTTCATTTATTGGAGACCTCTGACTAACAGGCATAAACATTTCAGTATTGGCATGTACCTTTCCCCAATTCTCAGGTTCTGAAAAGTTGCAATGCAAAATAATAACATTTTATGTGTCTGTAAACCTATATACCTTTGATCCTGACTGATAACCTATAAATTTTAATTTCCTTCACTTTGATTGTCCTTTCCTATTTGTTTTGGGAATGCACACCCATGCACTGCTGCCAAAGATACTCAAATGTGCCAAAGATGGTTTTATTTAACATGTAATATGGAGTTTCGTTAATCGTTCAACTCCATAGTCTATTGACACAAATAATTGGCAGTTACAATTGCCTCACCCCAATATAGCTTACTTATTCCTCCATTTGCTAGTAATGCATCTTTCAGTTTGTAATACACCATTCCTGCGTTCAGCAATTCCATTCTTTGCTGAAGTGTAGGGCTTCATTCTTCTATGGGTTATGCCTTTCTTTCTCAGCCACTGCCGAAATATATTAGACATGAACTCTGAACCTGTTTGTAGTTGACATACATTTTGATTACACTCCCTCACTACAAATATTCCCTACTCTTAAATTGTTGAAACACTTGTTTTGCTCTTTAGTACATAACAAAAACTGTATCTTCAGAAATCATCAATCACCAAAGCAAATTTGGCCCCGCCCATTGATGGAGATAGAGGGCCGATTAAATCAGCTTATACAAACTGAAATATTCTGTCAGATTTCCTATCACTTCTTTTGCCGAAAGGGTATACTTCAGATTTTGCCTCTTTGCAAATAGCGCAATACAAATAGTTAGCACACTCTTTTACATTCCATCCTACAGCCAGGTCAGACATTTTCTGCAATGCTTTAAAGCTTGCATGACCCAGCCTTCTGTGCAATAAATGTGCACATCCATTATGCTTTGGTTCATTAAAAAAGATTGTCTGCACACTGACACCAGTTTCCTTGTGGTTCAAAACATATAAATTGTTCAGTTTTAAACCTTGTGCACACACCCTGTTATTCTTTATGACAGTCATAAAGGACTTAAATGTCTATACACCAATGCACAACGTATGAACAGCAAACAGGGTGAACTAGAAATTCAGGTTAATGAGGGCAGATATGATATTGTTGCCATTATGGAAACATGGTGGGATGAAACCCACAAATGGAACACACAGCTAGAGGATTTAAATTATTTAAAAGAAACAGATCAAATAAAAGAGGAGGTGGAGTTGCTCTCTATATAAGAAATAATTACATCTCTACAGAAATAGAGCACAACAATGATGAAAACTGTCTTGAATGCATTTGGGTCAATATAAAAGGGAAAAATGACATTGCCATAGGTGTATACTATAGGCTACCCAACCAAACAGAGAAAATAGATGAACTTTTTGCTAGTCAGCTAACTAAAGTATGTAGGAAGCACATCACAATAGTAATGGGGGACTTTAACTACCCTGACATCAGCTGGGAGACAAACTCTAAACCAAGTGGAAGATCAAACAGATTCCTGACAAACCTAGCAGACAACTTCGTCTCCCAAAAAGTAGAGAAGGGAACTAGGGGATTAGCCATATTGGATCTAATTCTCACAGAAATGAAATAATAGAAGGTGTTGAAGCCATAGGAACCTTGGGAGGAAGTGATCATGCAATATTGGAATTCAACATTATGGAAGCACAAGCAATAGAACACAGTCAAACTAGAGTCTTGGACTTCAAGAGAGCTAATTTCAATAAACTTAGAGAGGGCTTGGGAAGGATGCCATGGATGAGAATCCTCAAGGGGAAAACAACTCAAGAAGCTTGGGAAATTTTGAAAAGTGAGATAATAAAAGGCCAGTCTAGCACAATACCAACAAAGAAGAAAAATAACAGCTCTCAAAAAAACCCAGCATGGCTGCATAAAGAACTCTATGATAAACTGAAAGCTAAAAAGGACAAGTATAAAAAGTAGAAAGAGGAGCACATAACTAATGCAGAATATCAGCAAATAGCTCGAGCCTGCAAAGATGAAGTGAGGAAAGCTAAGGCTCAAAATGAACTAAGGCTTGCGACCAAAGTCAAAAATAACAAAAAGATGTAAAAACAAGTACAACTTTTTACATACTTCAACATGTAAAAAACAAGAAAAAAGTGAAGGAAATGATTGATCCATTAGTGGGGGAAAGTGGCAAGAAGGTGACAAGCAACAGGGAGAAAGCAGAACTATTAAACTCGTTTTTTGCATATCTTTACACAAAGGGAAAAAACAGACCAACCTATCAAAAATAGTGCCATAAAAAAACAGAATAGAAACACAAGTTAAGATAGGCAAGAAAATGGTAAGTGAGCACCTGTCCAGCCTAGACGAGTTCAAATCACCAGGACCAGATGGATTACACCCCAAGGTTCTCAAGGAACTGGCAGATATGACCTCAGAACCACTGAACTATATTTTTCCAGAATCCTGGAGCACTGGGGAACTACCAGAGGACTGGAAAAGAGCTGATGTACTTCCCATCTTCAAAAAAGGGGGAAAAAATGGACCTTGCATATACCCTTTGCAAAAATTTACTTCATACCCTTCATTGTCTAAGTGAGACATACTCAGCAAATTGTGATCTAAATCTTATTGAACAACTTACGTAAAATCTTATTGAACAACTTACCACTACGTAGTACATATACTGTTCCTTGCCCCTATACAAAAGAATGATTACCATTTGCCAGCCTTCCCTATTCTTGGGCAGCTGGTGCTAGACTAAAAAAAAGTTTTGGGTTATTTACAATATGTTCTTTTGCCCCACTGTCCAACAACTAAATGTCTTTAGTGTCTTTATTTGCCTTCACCACAGAAATCTGCGTGTCTTCCTTCTTCCCTCTTTGTGCTGTCTCGCTCCTGCTTGTATCTTTTAATCTTCTTACTGGGCAATTTCTCTGGATATCTTGAGTGGATCCATATGCAAAGCAGCATTTTATTACACAGACTTTTATCTCCCACCTTGTTATCTTTCTGGAATGTGGCTCCTTTCTGACTGAGTTTAAATTACTGTCATTTCTCTTGCATGCAACCGTTCTAATTTTTTCTTCTTCCAAAAGCCTCCAAGTTACATAACTCATAGTTAAATCACGCTTGTTCATGGACTCAAAACTTGTTACTAACACATCTCAAGTATCATCAAGGGAACTAAGCACAATATACATTTTGTCTGCTTCTCAAAACATCATTCTTTGCTCTTCTAATTGCATATTTTCCTCATGAACGGGAGGTGATCCAGCAGACTTTCTCCAGACTGTATTTATTTATTTATTTATTTATTTTTTATATTTATATCCCGCCCTTCTCCTTGCGGACTCAGGGCGGCTGTAACCTTGCTCTATAAAGTTTTCAGGTGAGAGTTACTTTGCTGCTTGCCATCTCTTACATAAATTCTGTGTAAGGCAAGCCAGCATTCTCTAGCACAGAGGCCCCCAACCTTTTGGGCACCAGGGACCAGTTCGGTGGAGAGAGGTTTTCCACGGACTGGAGGGTGCGTGGTTTTGTGTGCTGCCTGCATCCCATGGATGGAGCTTTGCTTGTTTGTATGGCCCGATTGCTGGCATGTTGCGGCCCAGTACTGGTCCATAGACTGGAGGTTGGGGACCCCTGCTCTAGCAGATGTAAGCCCATGCACGTGTATTGCCTGACTATCCTCCAAGCACAAAATTATCCTGGGTAATGCTTTTTCATTTTGCCTTTGCTATTCCTCATTGAGATCTGCTGGACGATTGCTTACAACTGTCTATAAATCCTCCCTCCGCAGAAACAACTCCATCTTTAGGCCCTATGAGTGATAATTTGTCTCATTAAGAAAGACCAGCTAAATGAAATCCTCATCCCATTTTTGTAACAAAGAGCATTGTGCTGTCTTTAAGACGCAATCACCCTCAGCCTCCCTTACGTTCACAAATAAACTTTTACTTCAGAGAAACTAACTACTGGTGCTTAACCTGTCAGGGAAGTATACGGTAGGTATCCAAATGAAGTCATAGATGCTGAGATCTACTTGTAATTTTATATAAATAAATGTATTTTATATCAATATATCATCAGGAGTACCATCGGGTATATCGCAGAGCACAGAGGGCACACAGAAGAAAAAGGCGGGGAGAAAGGGGAAACTCCCCCTCGACACCCACAGCAACCAATCAGGGTGCAGACTGCCTCATGCAGTAGCCAGTACTCTTTCAACTAATCAACCACAACTGTTGTGTTCTGGCTCACTGCACAACCCCACTGCTCCAGCTACTAAATTTAAATATCTTAACAGATAGTTAAAAAAAGGACACACGGAAGGAGACTGCAGGCAAATTGCAATTATTAAAAGTTTATTAATAAGATTCCAAGACTACAAAGGAAGGAGTTTCTTCCCGAAAATAGGTTGGGAAACTCAAGTGGTGAGGAATAATTGCCTTGGAACTACTCAACTACTCTTCCTCCTGGTCAGAATATAACAAAGGGAGATGGCAAGATTTCTTTAGCTAAATCTTAAAGAGGAATGAAAAGACAACGAGCACCATTTTGTGCGAATTAACACAACTCTGAGGATTGAAATGCTTTCTGAATTTGATATATGTGTGCCACTTCCTTATCATATAGTCTTTAAGTAAATTAAGAGGGAAATCAAGGAAGCCATCAGTCCTCCGACTAGAAAAGATAGTGGGATGGTAATGGGCAACCGGGAGAAAACTGAAGGGCTTAATCCCTATTTTGTATCCCTCTTTCCGTATCCTGGGGAGGGAAAAGAAAAATGCAGATCAAACTAGGAAAGGGAACACCTGACTGTTCTGAATGAATTCAAGTATTTGGGACCAGAAAGGTTCTTCTGAAGTGCCTTCCATGGATTTATATGGTTTCTTCGGTGTGCATTCTTTTATGAATGAGAATTATGGTGTCTTTCTGGAGTAAAGCTCTTTCCACACTCCCTGCATTTACATTTATTCCCTGTAAGGATCCTGGTGAGTCAGAAAAAGAGTTTCTACTGGAGGCATTTATCCATTTAGAAGGCTTCTTTTCCCTGCATGGATCCTTTCACGATGATTAAGATGTTCTTTCCCAATAAAATTATTTCCACACTCCATGCATTATATGGATTTTCTCATGTGTGGATTCTTTCATGAGTCTTGTTAGAACTTTTTGCACACTACACGCATTTATGTAATTTCTCCTTCATGTGGATCTTTTTATGAAAATTAAGTGGTCCTCTTTGAGCGAAGCTTTTTCCACACTCTGTGCATTTATATGGTCTCTCCCCTGTATGGATTCTTTCATGATTAATAAGAGCACTTGTCTGATTAAATTGCTTTCCGCATTCCATGCACTTGTATGGCCTCTCCCCAGTGTGAATCCTTTCATGACGAGTAAGATCTCTGTTCCAGTTAAAGCTTTTTCCACACTCCAAGCATTTATATGGTCTCTCCACTGAGTGGATCCTTTTGTGAGAATAAAGATGACCTGTCCTAGCAAACATCTTTCCACAGTCTGTGCATTTATATGGTTTATCTCCTGTGTGAATTCTTTCGTGACCAGTAAGACATCCTTTCCTGACAAAACTCTTTCCACACTCCAAGCATTTATATGGTCTCTCCCCTGTGTGGATCCTTTTATGAGTGCTAAGATGTCCTTTCCAAGCAAAGCTCTTTCCACACTCCATGCATTTATATGGTCTCTCCCCAGTGTGGATCCTCTTATGATGAATCAATTCTGAGTTCCGACAAAAGCTTTTTCCACACTCCATGCATGTATATGGTCTTTCCCCTGTGTGAATTCTTTGGTGCACAGTGAGGCGCCCCTTGTCAATAAAGCTCTTTCCACACTCTATGCATTTATATGGTTTGTCTGCTGTATGAATCATTTGATGTCGACCAAGGTCTCTGCTGTCAAAAAAGCTCTTTCCACATTCCAGGCATTTATATGGTCTCTCCCCTGTATGGATCTTTTTATGAGCATTAAGATGTGCTGTTTGAGTAAAGCTTTTTCCACACTCTGTGCATTTATATGGTCTCTCCCCAGTGTGGATTCTTTCATGATGAATTAGACCTCTGCTCCAGTTAAAGCTTTTTCCACACTCCAAGCATTTAAATAGTTTCCCCCCAAAGTGGGTCCTTTTATGAGCATTAAGTTGTGCTGTTTGAGCAAAGGTTTTTCCACACTCTGTGCATTTATATGGTCTCTCCCCTGTATGGATTCTTTCATGATGAATGAGATGAGCTTTCTGAGTAAACTGCTTTGCACAGTCGGTGCAGTTGTATGGTCTCTCCCCGGTGTGGATCCTTTCATGAACAGTAAGATGTCTTTTCTGAGTAAAGTCTTTTCCACACACTATGCATCTATATGGTCGCTCCCCAGTATGGATCCGCTTATGACGAATAAGTTCTGAGTTCCAACAAAAGCTTTTTCCACACTCCATGCATTTATATGGTTTTCCCCCCATGTGTATCCTTTGATGGAAAATAAGGCTCCAATTGTCAATAAACCTGTTTCCATACTCCATGCATTTATATGGTCTCTCACCTGTGTGGATCCTCGGATGACAATGAAGATTACTTTTGCTACTGAAGCTCTTTCCGGACTGCATGCATAGTTTCATCTTTTTGCTTAGGCTGAAATCTGTCTCATATTTTACAAAGGTATGTGGTTTGTGTTTCCTATACAGTATTTTAGGTAAAGTAAAAGAGAAGGAATGACTCTTTGCAGACATTTCTCTTTCCATTGTCAATAGCCTTGGCTGCTTTTCTTTTTCATTCACCAGCCCATCACCATCACCTGCTTGTAAAAAAAAGGAAAAATAGAAATTATCATTAGAATTTACAATGATGGCGAGGGGGGGGTCCTCCCCAAATCAAAAATATGTCCATCTTATCATCAAGTTTGGCACCAGCTATGTGTCAAGCTAAGAGATGGTGGACGCAAATTGTTATCTAAGAGACTCTAATAGTATCCAAGGAATTTTCCAGCCCTGAACCAGATTAAGATTTTGCTACTGATAGGTCAGTCTCACAAGGGATTTCCATGGAACATCCAAGGCCTTTCCCAAAGCCACGGTGAACATTTTTGCCAAGGCCTTATGTTCTAGAAGAGTGGCTATGGTGACAACCTTGGACAAAATTGCCCATGAAGTGCCTCTGCTGGCTTGTGTTCTAGGGGGGCCTTGGCAGTTGAAGGGAATCAAAGGTAAGTGTACAGGGCTCTTTGCGGCCATGGCTCTTCCACTGGATATTAGCTATACAGTCAACATTCTGATCCTGATTTTCCTGAGATTAGGAAAGGTTAAAAAGATGGTGGCCAGATGGTGGTCAGTAGAGTTCGGACCACCTTAAGCAACTGAGTGCAGATATCTTCCCTGTTTACCTCCCACTTAAAACACTTTCCCCAATGAATGAAACCCAGAGCAAAGAGGGTCCTTACCCAAAGAAACCATATTTCTAAAAAGCTCCAGCATGACTTCCCTGCACAAGGCTTTCTGGCCAGAATCCAGCAATGCCCACTCCTCTTCTGTAAAGTCCACAGCCACCTCCTCAAAGGGAACAGAGTCCTAGAAAGAGAAAGAAAATCTTCTCCCGCAGACAGTCCTCTCTTATTTTTTTTTCTTACTTCCAAAAGAGAAAACAGAGCTTTGCAAGAGACCAAATGGGCATTTTCTAATAGGACAGGCATAGGTTCTACAGATCCACATAGTCCTCAGGGCTGTGAATGTCTTAGAAAACAGGACAAACCTACTAGGAAGTTCTTACCTTGCCTATTTCAAAATATTGAAAATGAGCCTGGAAATCTCAGATCATTTGAGGAATACCCTTATTTTTACAAGCAATTAGTGCCGACATAGCGGTTTTTATACATGTGTGATTCATTTTTAAGTGGATATTTTGGCCTATTTCTGAAACAATTTTTTTTTTTACAATTTCTCTCGTCTTGCTTAATGGCCTCAATTTTTTAAACTGGTTGTCCAAAGTTTTTTTTAAAATATTCCAACGTATCAATTACATTTCCTAATACAAGACTCTTCTGAATTGTCTTTCTTGTGCATCCCCAGAACAATTCTGAAGGTTGAATCAGTGAGACTCACTGGGTCATTTTCTCACAAAAAACCTACGCTTACCTGGCAAGTTGGCCCTATTTGGATCTTCGAGAAAACATCCTCTTTAGAAGGACTGGATCGATCCCCTCTTCCCTGAAGCTCTGATGAAATGTCATCCATGAACAGCTCCTGCAACTAAAAGAACAGCCTGGTTTATCATTCACTTACAAATGAAGATAAAGGTGTTACTTGTCCTTTCCCAACCCATCAAAGTGAGAGACCTTGGGAGCTCCTGTTCTGTGGATGGCTACTATTTCTTGATTAATGCTAGCCACTTTTGTGAAATACTTCATTACTTTTTTTTTATTTTGTTTTTTTATTCCGATCAGGAATTAAGTGTTCATTTCCTTCTCTTCACTTGACAGGTATGGCCTTTTCCTGTTTGTAGATGTAGTTATGCCTGTTCTATCTCTTACTTCAGGAGTACTTTGCTTTATATTTGGGGACGTTTGTTGAGGGATAGGACCATTCTTCCCTTCCTTTTGTGGAGGCTTCTCTGTGCCTCTTGCAGTGTGGGACAACACCAGCCTGGCAGTTCAGGGAGAGACTTTGGGATAAAAACAGAGATGCCTTCAGGGATAAAATGCACCCCTTGAAAACACTGTGATTGTCATTAAAAGGCAATTTCAATACTTCATTATTTCTCGCCTTAAATTCCCAATCACAGTTAATTTTTAGTTATAAATCTTTTAAAATAATTTTGACTATCCAGAAAAGAAGAGTCCATCCAGAGAATTTCTATTGGAAAGTCTGGGAAGCAAATCACGTCCACCCTTCACACATTCTGCCTTCTGCAATTCAAAGGCACAAATCAGAATAGGATCAAAGTGCCGAGGGAAACAACAAATGTGTGAAAACATTCCTCCTGATCTTACCACAACCCGAGATCTCTTTTATCCCGAGATCTGTTTGATGAAATAAGTAAATAGACCTTTCCCCCCTCAAGATTACCACTTTCGGTGAAAAAAAAATGCTAAACCACCTCTCAGCAGGGTGCCTTGAACTGCAGTCATTTCTGTCCTGAGGGCTAACCAGATGTGTGCCCTAATCTCTTAATGTTTGCGATTTGTAAGAAATCACAAACATTAAGAGATTAGGGCACACATCTGGTTAGGGCACACATCTGGCACGCATACATCAACATCCCATGGGATTTTTTTTACCAGTGTGGAAACAGAAGCATTTGCCTCAAGATGAAATGAGTTCCCAAATATTAGGAGCTGCTGAAAACCTTGCACTGATTTCTTCTTCATATCTGTGATTTCTTACTGAGAGGCTGCTAAATCTATCAGCGTCCCCCCCCCCCCTTATGCATCCTTCGGGATGAAGTCGTCTCACCTGCCGGCCCTCTCCGGGGAGCTCCCGGGGGGCGGAGGAGGGCGGCGGGCCGAGCAGGAAGCCCTCGGCTAGGGCCACCGCTTGGGCGCAGCTCTCCGCCCCGCACTCCCGTAGCCAGCCCGCCAGCTCCGGGGGCAGCAGGGCCAGCAGTTGCTCCAGCACCACCCGGTCCAGCATCTCGGCTTTGCCGCCCCGCTCGGGCCGCAGCCACTCGCGGCACAGCCGGTGCAGGCGGCTGCAGAGCGCCCGGGGCCCCTCGTCCTCCCGGGGGCGGCAGCTGCGGAAGCACCGGCGCTCGGCCTCGGAGCTGCGGGGTCCCTCGGGGAGGCCGCTCGGGCCGCCGCTCCCCGCTTGAAGAGCCGCTGCTGCTCCCGCCCACGGAGACCCTCGGGCCTCCATTCGGCCTCCCGCTTCGGCGAAGCCCGAACGGGGAAAGCTCCCTCTGAGGCGACCCTCGTCACGGCGGACCCTCCCCCGCCCGCTCCTCCCCCTCGCCCCGCCCCTCTCCCGGTTTCTGGGGGGGGGGACGAGAAGGGGCGGGTCTCCGCTGCCTCAGAGCTTCTGAGGCGGAGAAGAGCAGCTGCAAGTCGCTCCCGCCTCAGGTTCCCGCGCCCTCCTATCCCCACAGAATCTCGGTCAGAAAGGGCTGCTTCCTAGAGAGGCAAAACCCGATAAGCCCCTTGGTTTACTGCTCTTGGCTAGAGCGGCGTCTTCTAAGGCAACTATCGCTTGTCTTGTCCTCTGCTCAGTTCTGAGGGCCGGCAACGGTCTTCTGCGCATGCTCTGTTCTTTGCAATCGCTCAAAAATCTGTAGAAGTCGGCTAGGCTGGGTGCCGGGGATGATGGGCATGGAGGAGATAGAGTAGTGGCCAATATTGTGGAAACCTTTTGGGAAAAGTGTATTTTTGAGGTTTGATGGCTAATAACGCCACTTTTTTGGAATAGTACCATAAAATTATATATCAATGGAGAGATGATTTAATGAAGAATGTAATGCAACGTAGTGTTAAATAAGTAAGCAATAACCGTTTTGGGGATTCCTTCAAACCAGTTGGCCCTCTCTGTTGTCTGTATTAACACTGTGGTAACGCTCAATGTAGGAACCCCTCCTTTTTCTGCAGCGTGCACATCTGCCCGTTGTTTTTAGTCTCTATTTCTGCTGGGTTGAAATCTTGACTTTTTTCTGCTTGATCTTTCCCGGCTTCTTGATTCTTGGAAGAGTTGATCTGGTTTCAAGGGGTTGCACTACTTAAAAAGGTTGTCCGCCTAAAGTGGGTTTGTCTCCGTTTCAGAGTTTCTTCTCCAAAATGTGTTGGGAAACTCAAAGTGGTCAGGAATAATTGCTCTGGCAACTGCCCCAAAAGAGGTTGCCTTCTTGAGGCAGACCTTACTGGATTAAATATGCATGCGATTGGGGCATTGATTAATGACATCACACATACAGGTAGTCCTCGACTTAACGACCACAATTGAGCCCAAAACGTATGTTCCTAAGTGAGGAATTTGTGGTTTTGCCCCCAGTTTATGACTTTTCTTGCCATGTTTGTTTAAGTCAGGCAGGTCAAATGCGCGACGTATCGCGACTTTCCCATTGCCGGCAATGAGGTGGCCACGGTTTTGATTTGATGCATCTGGCCACGGGCCGGCAATTTGACATGCCTGGTTTAAGTGAATCATTGCAGTGGCTAAGTTAACAACAGGATTGTTAAGTGAATTTGGCTTCTCCATTAACTTTGCTTGTCAGAAGGTCGCAAAAGGAAATCACATAGCCCCTGGACCGGGGTAGGCAACCTTGGCTCTTTTATGACTTGTGACTTCAACTCCCAGAATTCCTCAGCTTGGAAACCTCTCCCTTTTCCCTTAGCATGGCTGGCTCAGGAATTCTGGGAGTTGAAGTCCACGAGTCATAAAAGAGCCAAGGTTGCCTACCCCTTCCTTCCCTGGACACTGCAATCGTCACATAGACGAACCAGTTGCTAAGCATCCGAATGTAAATCACATGCCCATGGGGATGCTGCAACGGTCCTAAGTGTGAAAAATGATCTTAAGTCACTTTTTTCAGTGCCGTTGTAACTTTGAATGGTCACTAAACTGTTGTAAGTCAAGGACTACCTGTAATTGCCCAGAGTTACTCGGAGTTGGACAGCATATAAATTTAATCAGCATTACTTGTTTGGAATCAATGACGTAGTGCACGGGTGTCAAACTCGATTGTGTCACATGATGTATTGTGATGTATCGTGACATTCTTTGCTTTTGCAGAGCCAGGGTGGGTGTGGCCTGTGTGTGATGCATCTGGCCCATGGGCCGCCAGTGTGACACCCCTGACATCGTGTGTTATTCAAAAGAATAGCACATTGAGGAGAAAAAAGAGGCAGTATTTTGGAAATACAGTTCTTTCTAAGGAATTGCTTTTCATTTTACAATGATAATGTGTTCCTCTTAATATATTCTAGGGGTTTGTTTTTTCCCCAACCTTCTTGGCTTTCTAAATAAAGTCTAGTTAGAACAACTGGCCACGGGATGATCCAATGCTGTATTAATCATTTTGTTCAGTTACTTTTATTATTGGTGAGACATGTTTTCGTCAAAATTATTGTAATAATTTTTGTATTTTGGATTGTTCTGCGGCAAGTTGTTCCATGGTGAGTTGGCCATGATTGCTTCCATTCTAAGTGTTTATGGCTGAACTGACAAGCTTTATTGCTCAAGATATAACGGAGATAATGTTTTCCTTTTCCAAACCAAGGAATTGTTTTCTTTTGTTCTGCCTCATCCTGGCAGAATCCATGTTCCTGGGTGGGGTGAGTGAAGCACTCCAGGAGCATTTGCCAAACCTCACAGACTCCCTGGAGGTATGAAGTTAAAGCAAGCAGGAAGCATCTGTGTCAGGCAACCATGAAAAAAAGAAAATCTTTTCAGGATCAGCAGAAAACAATAAAGGAACCCACAGGCAAAACTATGCTTCAGATTAGCATTTAGTAGAAGAGGGACGAAGGCTTTGAAAAAAAATATTCAAATGCTAAGATCAAAAGAGAGTAGGCAATTATTTTCTTTGTGAAACTTTATGGAAGCAAAAATTGAAGAAGCACGGTAGAAAGAATATTGGAGCTATCCAACAAAAGGAACAGAAGAAATAGGGAAGACATGATAGCAGTGTTCCAGTATCTGAGGGGCTGCCACAAGGCAGAGGGGGCCAGGTTGTTCACCAAAGCACCAGATGGAAGGACGAGAAACAACGGTTGGAAACTGACCAAAGAAAGAAGCAATCTGGAACTAAGGAGAAATTTCCTGATAGTGAGGACAATCAACCAGTGGAACAGCTTGCCACCAGAAATCGTGGGCTCTCCATCACTGGAGATTTTTAAGACGAGACTAGACATCCACCTGTCTGAGACGATATACGTTCTCCTGCTCAAGCAGGGGGCTCGACTAGAAGACCTCCAAGGTCCCTTCCAACTCTATTCTATTCAGTAGTGAGAAAGATCCTGCACGTCAGCAGGAAAAACCAGATGCACAGGGTTACCTGCTTCAGCACTAGTGCCTGTGATAAGATCTTGGTGTCCTGGTGGACCATCACTTAACTACAATAAAAGCCAGCAATGTGCCATAGCTGCCAAAAAAATAGTTCTTGTTTGGATCAATAGAGGGATAGCACCAACATCACAGGAAATAATAATAATAATAATAATAATAATAATAATAATAATAATAATAATAATAATAGTAAAGTTGGAAGGGACCTTGAAGGTCATCTAGTCCAACCCCCTGCTCAGGCAGGAAACCCTATACCACTTCGGACAAATGGCTGTCCAGTCTCTTCTTAAAAGCTTCCAGTGTTGGAGCATTCACCGCTTCTGGAGGGAGGTTGTTCCACTGGTTAATTGTTCTCAGTCAGGAAGTTTCTCCTTAGTTCTAGGTTGCTTCTCTCCTTGATTAGTTTCCACCCGTTGCTTCTTGTTTTGCCTTCAGGCGCTTTGGAAAATAGCTTGACTCCCTCTTCTTTATGGCAGCCCCTGAGATATTGGAACACTGCTATCATGTCCCCCCTCGTCCTTCTCTTCGTTAAACTAGACATACCCAATTCCAGCAGCCGTTCCGTATATGCTTTAGCCTCCAGTCCCCTAATCATCTTTGTTGCTCTTCTCTGTACTCTTTCTAGAGTCTCAACATCTTTTTTACATCGCGGTGACCAAAACTGGATGCAGTATTCCAAGTGTGGCCTTACCAAGGCATTGTAAAGTGGTATTAACACTTCACGTAATCTTGATTCTATCCCTCTGTTAATGCAGCCTAGCACTGTGTTGGCCTTTTTGGCAGCTGCAGCACACGGCTGGCTCATATTTAGGTGATTGTCCACTAGGACTCCGAGGTCCCTCTCACAGTTACTACTATTGAGCAAGGTACCCCCTATGCTGTACTTGTGCATGTGGTTTTTCTTGCCTAAATGTAGAACCTTGCTTTTAGTCATGGTACTACTCTATATGGCAGTACTGAGGCCACGTGATCAAGGTATTATTCAATGTAACAAAAAAGCTTAGATGAAGTGTTACAGATACTGCAGCCATGGTGCTGGACAACAGCCACACCTTGGGCATAAGGTTGTACTACAATATCTCAAAGGTCCCTTTTAGTCATATGATTCTACGATGCTTTTCAACTTTGGAGAAGGCTCTTGAAAGCACCAGGATTACTCAAACCACCCCAACAATTAGAGCAAAAATGGAGACTATTGGGGCACAAATGTACAGATAACTTTAAACGAAGACCCAACTCCACTGAGGAATCCACAGAATTACCAAGATGAAAGGAAGGAGAGGAACAGAACAAGACAGATGCATTCCATCAGAGCAGCAATGAGTATAGCAGCAGGACTTCTGAAGCTCAAGGTGTATCCTCACTCTGAGCAGAACTTGCCCTGCTTATTTGGACAAAATTAGCCAGATTAGAAATGAACTAAACTCACTTTTAGTGTAACCTGACATGCTCTAGGAACCCAGTTAAAGGATCTGTCCATCCAGAAGGTCATACATTTTTGACTATTCCTCATTTGAGTTCAGGAAGAATTTACCTGATCTTTCTACATCAGACGTGTAACTGTACATTTATTTATCAAAATGATATGCTACTCATCTTGTAGTTTAAGGCCACTCTTTTTACCTCCCAATCTCAGGCTTGTTTTGTAATGTGTTAAAGAGCTCCAAATATTTACTTTGTAAAGATCCCAGCCCGTTATTAACCACATTTTGGTGCAACCAATGGGCATACACAGCTGAGGAGCATGGGTGTAGTTCAGGAAATTGTGGAACTCCTCAAAAATAAATTGAGTAATCTGGGAAGGCAGCACCATGGAAAGGGAGGAAATAAAGAGATGGAGGAGAAAAGGATGAACATTCTTCCAGTCTAAATTCCTAACCCTTTTCTCCAACTGTTGGGTAGCCAAGCCTGACACTTTTGAGGGATATGAGCAGAAAATGTAATTATGCATTAGTTAAGTTTCACTGAATTACCCAATCTCTCATGTTTCTATAACTCACTTGTGTAGTTAATCCCACGAATAGAAATGCCACTGCTCCATCTTCAGCTGTTTCTTTATTTGGGCACGTATAGTTTTTCTCCTGGGTGGATGCTTGAGGAAGCAAAGCTACCATTGCTATCTGTGCTTGGGCAAAACACAGTTGCAGCCAGGCAGAAATGCTTCCCATCCCTCTTCCCCAGGGCTCAGCACACCTCAAAGAAGTTTGAGATAGGCTCATGCAATCATTCATTCGCTCACTCAACTCATTTACTCAGTTTACTTAAAGGATCCATGCTGCCATGCCAGTTCCTGGCTAATTGAGCCACAATTGTCATTTTCAAGAATGTGTGGAAATTCAGAAGCAACCTCACCCCAACAAGGCCCTTAGTGTACAAAAAACAAAGGCTAAGAAAGAGCAAAGAGCATGTGTGGATGTGTAAGAGAAAAGGAGATAAGAAAAAGGCAAGAAGATGGGGAAGCAGGCCATATTTGGTGAATAACAACCAATATAACCAGGCAATCCCTCAGCTCCACAAACTACGGCTAGCAGCATCTCCTGGTGGGGCTCCTGCCTGGAGCTTGACTTGGGAGCTCAGCTGGAATCCTCAAAAGCAACACTGCTGAAGAGCAGAGCTTGGAGTTGGCCAAGAGAAAAGCAGCAACTGCACTTTAGTGTGAGGATATTTGGAAGGACGGAAAGGTTGCATACCACTTTACAGACTAAGAGAATTTTGTTTCAGACCGGGACGCTATTAAATTTACTTACATGGCAACATCATCACTTTGCAAAGCCCAGGATAGTTAAGAGCAATAGCCTGTTGTTGGGGAAGGCATATCACACAATAAAGCACGGTGTACACATTTGTTAATGCTGTGCTCACTGCTTGGAAAATAAAAAACCCTCACAGGATCATGAATAAGATTACAGATCAACCAAAATATCTCTGCATATACTATGCAATAAGCTTCCTTCCCATCTGCATTAGATGCTGAGTGATTTGACTGTCTGAATGAAGCTCATTGCATAGATTTATACGATTTCTTCTGTGGGCACATTTTTATGAGATTTATGTTGTCCTTTCCAAGAAAAGCCCTTTCCACACTCGGTGCATGTATATGGATTTTCCCCAGTGTGGATTCTTTCATGAGATAATGCCTTGTGATTGTTAAAGCTTTTCCCCATACTACAAGCCTTTATATAATCTCTCTCCTGTGTGTATCCTGTGATCGGAAATATCACTACTCTCAACTTAATCTCTTTCCACACTTAACAGTTATATGGTTTTTCAATTGTGTGGATCTTCTGATGGCAAATAAGATTACAGTTTGAACTGAAGCCCTTTCCACATTCTATATGTTTATTTGGTCTTTTCCCAGTATGGATCCTCTTATGACAAATAAGTTATCATTTCTGACAAAAGCTTTTTCCACACTCTGCATTTATATGGTCCCTCTCCTGTGTGGATCTTTTTTTGACAATTAAGTTTCCTTTTTGAATGAAGCTTTTTCCATACTCCAAGTGTGGAAGTTTTGATGTCGAATAAAATCTGTTGTCA
This sequence comes from Protobothrops mucrosquamatus, assembly GCF_001527695.2. NCBI lineage: Eukaryota > Metazoa > Chordata > Lepidosauria > Squamata > Viperidae > Protobothrops > Protobothrops mucrosquamatus. The sequence continues at coordinate 10,705 of NW_015390330.1, read as the reverse complement.
ATAAGGCTGTTTCCACATTCCAGGCATTTATATGGTTTCTCCCTTGGGTGGATCCTTTGATGGGAAATAATACCACTACTCTCAGTGAAATCTTTCCATACTCCTGGCAACTATATGGTTTTTAACGTGTGAATCCGCTGATGGCGAGTCAGATTAGAGTATCTTCTGAAGGCTTTTCCACATTCTGTGCATTTATACGGTGTCTCCCCTGTATGGATTGTTTGATGAAATTTAAGTTGTCCTTTCTGAGCAAAGCTCTTTCCACATTCTGTACATTGAAATGGTTTCTCTCCTGTATGGATTGTCTGATGAATTTTAAGTTGGCTTTTCTGAGCAAAACTCTTCCCACATTCTGAACATTGAAATGGTTTCTCTCCTGTATGGATTGTCTGATGAATTTTAAGTTGGCTTTTCTGAGCAAAGCTCTTTCCACATTCTGTGCATTGAAATGGTTTTTCCCCTGTATGGATTGTCTGATGAATCTTAAGTTTTCCTTTCTGAGCAAAACTCTTTCCACATTCTGTACACTGAAATGGTTTCTCCCCTGTATGGATTGTCTGATGAAATTTAAGATGTCTTTTCTGAGCAAAGCTCTTTTCACATTCTGTGCATTTATACGGTCTCTCCCCTGTATGGATTGTCTGATGAAATTTAAGATGTCTTTTCTGAGCAAAGCTCTTTCCACATTCTGTACATTGAAATGGTTTTTGCCCTGTATGGATTGTCTGATGAATTTTAACTTGACTTTTCTGAGCAAAGCTCTTTCCACATTCTGTACATTGAAATGGTTTCTCTCCTGTATGTATTCTTTCATGATTAATAAGACTATTTTTCCGAATAAATGCTTTCCCACATTGTATACATTTATATGGTTTCTCCCCAGTGTGGATCTTCTTATGAAAATTAAGTCGCCCTTTCTGAGCAAAACACTTTCCACATTCTGTGCATTTATGTGGTTTCTCCCCTGTATGGATTTTTTCATGCTTAGTAAGATGTTTTTTCTGAGCAAACTGTTTTCCACATTCCGTACATTTATACGGTCTCTCCCCAGTGTGGATCCTCTTATGATCAATAAGTTCTGGGTACCAACGAAATTTGTTTCCACACTCCATGCATTTATGTGGTTTTCCCCCCGTGTGCATCCTTAGGTGGCGAGTAAGGTCTTTGTAGAAGAAAAAGGTCTTTCCACACTCCATGCATTTATATGGTCTGTCCCCAGTGTGGATCACATTATGACGAATAAGACCAGAGTTCCAAGAAAAGCTTTTTTCACAGACCAGGCATTTATATGGTTTTTCTCCTATGTGAATCCTTTTATGAGTATTAAGGTCTTCTTTCCAAGTAAAGCTCTTTCCACACTGCAAGCATTTATGCAGTTTATCCCTTGTGTGGCCCCTTTGATGTTGAGTAAGGTGACTGTTGTCAAAAAAAGTCTTTCCACATTCCAGGCATTTATATGGACTCTCCCCTGTGTGGATCATTTGATGGGAAATAATATCACTACTCTCCGTGAATGTCTTTCCACACTCCTTGCAACTATATGGCTTTTCATCTGTGTGGATCCACTGATGGCGACACAAATTATCGTTTGTACTGAAGGCTTTTCCACATTCTGTGCATTTATAAGGTCTCTCCCCTGTGTGGATCCATTCATGAAAAGTAAGTTGCCCTTTCCAAGTAAAAATCTTTCCACAATCCTTGCAACTATATGATTTTTTAGTTGTGTGGCTCCGCTGATGGCGACTCAGATTATAGTTTGTACTGAAGGTTTTTCCACATTCTGTGCATTTATAAGGTCTCTCCCCGGTGTGGATCCATTCATGAAAAGCAAGTTGCCCTTTCCGAGTAAAAATCTTTCCACAGTCCTTGCAACTATATGATTTTTTAGTTGTGTGGCTCCGCTGATGGCGACTCAGATGACAGTTTGTACTGAAGGCTTTTCCACATTCTGTGCATTTATATGGCCTCTCACCTGTGTGTATCCTCTGATGGCGATGAAGACTACAGTTCGTACTGAAGCTCTTTCCACACTTCATGCATATTTTCATCTCTTTGTTTAGACTGAAATCCCTCTCATATTTTACATACTTTTGTGGTTTGTGCTTCCTATGCAGCATTTTAGGCAAAGTAAAAGAGAAGCAATGGCTCTTTGAAGACACTGCCATTTGCAGTTTAAATAATCTAAGATGGTTATCATTCTCATTCTCTAGCCCATCACCATCACCTGTTTGGAACAAAAAAAACCAGAAATTCTCATTAGAATTTACAATGATGGCAAATGGGGGTTTCCCCTAGTCAAAAATATGCCCATCTGAATATCAGGTTTGGCACCAGCCATGTGTCAAGCTAAGAAATACTGGGTTGAAATTGTTATCTAGGAGACTCTAATGCAGTGGTCTTCAAACTTGGCCCTTTTATGACTTGTGGACTTCAACTCCCAGAATTCCTCAGCCAACGTGCCTGGCTGAGGAATTCTGGGAGTTGACGCCCACAAGTCATAAAAGGGCCAGGTTTGAAGACCCCTGCTTTAATGGTATCTAAGGGATTTTTCATTCTGAACCAGGTTAAGGCTTTGCTGTTGATAGGTCAATCTGCTCAGGCATTTCCATGGAGCATCTAAAGCCTTTCACAAAGCTATGATGAGCATTTCTTCCAAGGCCTTTGTTGTGTCCCATAAGAGTGGCTCAGACGACAACCTTCGATAAAATTCCCCATGAAGTGCCTCGGCTGGTTTATCATCCGAAGGGCCGTGACGGTTAAAGGGAATGAAGGGGACGTGTACAGGGCTCTTTGCAGCCATAGCTCTCCACTGGATATTAGCTACATACTGGTACTAGACATCGTGATCCTAATTTTCCTGAGATTAGGAAAACTTTTACACATGATGGCCAGGTAGAGTTCTGACCACATTATGCAACTGAATGCATGTATCTTCCCTGTTTAACTCCCACTTAAAATACCTTTCCTAATCAATGGAAACCAGAACAAAGGGGGTCCTTACCCAGAGCAGCCATATTCTTAGAAACCTCCAGCATGACTTCACTGTACAAAGCCTTCTGGCCACAATCCAGCAGTGCCCACTCCTCCTCTGTGAAGTCCACAGCCACCTCCTCAAAGGGATGAGTGTCCTAGAAAGAAAAATAAAAACTTTCCTGTAAGACAGTCCTCTCCTATGTTTTCTTTCTTACTTCCAAAACAGAAAACAAGGGTTTGGAAGAGTCCAAATGCTGCTGTCTTAAAGGCACAAAACATGGCTTAGATACATCCAAGTTATAGAATGGCACTACTTGGGGAGCCCCCTCCCCTGGCCCAGAATAACCTCAAAGGAATAACACCAAAGCACCTGAAGGCAGGACAAAAAGCAATGGATGGAAACTAATCAAGGAGAGAAGAAACCTAGAACTAAGGATAAATTTCCTAACAGTTAGAACAATCAATCAATGGAACAACTTGCCTCCAGAAGCTGTGAATGCTCCAACACTGGGAGTTTTTAAGAGACTGGACAGCCATTTGTCTGAAATGGTATAGGGTTTCTGCCTGAGCAGGGGTTAGACTAGAAGACCTCCCTTCCAACTCTGTTATTCCATTCCATTCCATTCCATTCCATTCTATTCTCTCACCAAAAAGATTTTGTGCAGAGGAATCCCCTCTGACCTTTTCTCACTGGATCAGCAAAATACAAATTTCTTAGAAAACAGGACATACCTACCAAGAATTTTTTACCTGGCCTATTTTAAAATTTTGTAAATGACCCTGGAAATGTCAAATCACTTGACCAACAGTCTTACCATTAGAACTAGTTAACTTTGACTTTTCTATCAGAAATTTATCCTATAATTTATTTTTGAGTGCATATATTGGTCTATTTGTACAGTGGGCATTGTTTTACTTCATGTGTTTTATTTTTTAATTGCTTTTCCAAAATCATTTCAAAAATATTAAGGTTAATATGTTCCAACATATACATTAGATTTCCTAATACAAGATTCTTGTGAATTGTCTCTTGTTTGCATCCGTAGAAAAATTTGAAGGTTGAATGAGTGAGGCTCACTCGATCATTCTGTGGGGATACCAGGTTCAAATGCACAGAGTCAGCATTTGGTTTTCAAAGTAGCTCATGAGCAGAAGGAGTTTAATCTTTTCACTAAACTTACTTGGCAAGGTGGCCCCAGTTTGATGTTATTGAAAGGAACCTCTTCAGAATAAAAGGATGGAACTCCTCTTCCCTGGAGCACTGTTGAGATCTCTCCCATGAATGGCTCCTGCAACTGAAAGAATAGCCTGTATTTATGGTCCACTTTCAAATAACGTCAACCACGTTAGTTCACTTGCCTTACTTTTTTCTCTCCAACTCTACTTTTCAAACTCAAGTCAAGAATGGTATTCCTTGGGGACCTCCCTCCCCTGGCTGCATCTCTCTGGCCCAGTAAAATACACATTTCTTAGAAAACAGGAGAGATCTATTAAGAATTCTTTACCTGGCCTATTTCAAAATGTTCACAATCCTTGAAATATCAAGTCATTTCATCAACAGTCTTACCATTAAAACTTGTCAGCCTTGATGTAGAGGATTTTATATGAGAAATTTGCTTCTGAAGTGAATATATTGGCCTATTTCCGAAGCCATTTTTGTACAATTGGTATTGTTTCACTTCATGGCTTTTATTTTTCATGTGCTTTTCCAAAGTCTTTTCAAAAATATTAAGAAAGATTAAATTGTTCCAACGTCTACATTACATTTCCTAATTACATTTCCACTTTCAAATGAACTTACCTGGCAAGGTGGCCCCAGTTTGATGTTACTGAAAGGAAGCTCTTCAGAATAAAAGGATGGATCTCCTCTTCCCTGGAGCACTGTTGAGATCTCTCCCATGAATGGCTCCTGCAACTGAAAGAATAGCTTGTATTTATGATCTACTTTCAAATAACATCAACCATGTTAGTTCACTTGCCTTACTTTTTTCTCTCCAATTGTACTTTTCAAACTCAAATCAATATAAGAAAACCTGAGAACTCCTGCTCTGTGGGTGGCTGTTATTTCTTGATAATCGCCTGACACTTTTATGAAATACTTTATTGCTTCTTTCATATTTCCTCTTTTCCTTCTGATCAGGAGATGCTTCTTTAGCTCCTCCCCTTTACTTGACCATTATGGCCTTTCCATTTTAGGAATGTATTTATGCCTGTACTATCTCATCCTCTTTTTCCTTTAGATTTAGGGGCCTTTATCTCCTGAGAGAGACAGGATCAATATCCTCTTGCTTTGGAGTGGCTTCTCTGTGCTTCTTGCAGTGAGGAGACCACCAACTTGGCAGTTGAGGAGAAGACCTTGAAGTGAACATCGAGATACTTGCGAGAGTAAAATGCATCTCCTAAAAATATTGTGACACTCATTAAAAGCAATTTGGATGCTTCATTCTCTCTCATGTCAAATTCCCAGTCAGGCTTAACTTTTAGTGATAAATATTTTAAGATAATTTTGAATATATAGAACAGAAAAGCTGAACTAGGGAGAATCTTTGCTCCAATGGAATACAAACTTTTGGCAGATTTGCTCAATAAACCACTTTTGCAAAATGATTCTGAACATTATCCAATTTTAATGAATGATATACTCTCCATATCAAAGCACAGGGACATGCATACTGCAATAATATCCTAAGGTGGACTAAAAGAATAATATGCCATAAATTGGGACTAGATCACACTAGAATTAGTGAGTAACTGTAATGAAAATCATGACAGGAACTTCCATAACAAAAAACTGCCCACAGACAGACCATTCCCTAAACTGCTTTTTACAATAATATTCTGTGCTATTATTGATAAAAACTGACAGGGCACAATTTGATCATGTAGGTTCATATAGTCCAGTGGTGGCGAACCTATGGCACGGGTGCCAGAGGCGGCATTCAGAGCCCTCTCTGTGGGCACGCGCGCTGTCGCCCCACTCCTAGGCCTTCAGCTGGGTTTTATAAAACCTTTTTGCTTTAGGCCTCCACCGCCGTATGCAAAAAAAAAAAAAGCGTAAGTGGGTTTTGGATTGCAGTTTGGGCACTCTGTCTCTAAAAGGTTCGCCATCACTGATATAGTCCTTAAGGGTGGGAAGGCCTTTTTCATGTCCTCCATGCTGATGTTTTAAAGGCACAAAACATGACTTAGATGGATCCAAGTTGCAGAATGGTATTCCTTGGGGACCTCCCTCCCCTGGCCTGGAATAACTCACCAAAATCGTTTTGGGCAGGGGAATCCCCTACCCGCATTTCTCTGGCCCAGTAAAATACACATTTCTTAGAAAACAGGAAAGATGTATTAAGAATTCTTTACCTGGCCTATTTCAAAATGTTCACAATCCTGGAAATATCAAGTCATTTCACCAACAGTCTTGCCATTAAAACTTGTCAGCTTTGATGTAGAGGTTTTTATATGAGAAATTTGCCCATCCTGTAATTTATTCTTAAGTGGATATATTGGCCTATTTCCGAAGCCATTTTTGTACAATTGGTATTGTTTCACTTCATGGCTTTTATTTTTCATGTGCTTTTCCAAAGTCTTTTCAAAAATATTAAGAAAGATTAAATTGTTCCAACTTCTACATTACATTTCCTAATTACATTTCCACTTTCAAATGAACTTACCTGGCAAGGTGGCCCTAGTTTGATGTTACTGAAAAGAAGCTCTTCAGAATAAAAGGATGGATCTCCTCTTCCCTGGAGCACTGTTGAGATCTCTCCCCTGAATGGCTCCTGCAACTGAAAGAATAGCCTGTATTTATGGTCCAATTTCAAATAACGTCAACCATGTTAGTTCACTTGCCTTACTTTTTTCTCTCCAATTGTACTTTTCAAACTCAAGCCAGTATAAGAGAACTTGAGAACTTCTGCTCTGTGGGTAGCTGTTAGTTTTTGATTATTGCCTGACACTTTTGTGAAGTACAATACTTGTGGTAAGTAGTAATCATACAATCTTTTTGCTTATGTTAGCTGGGAAAATCATGTAGGCTTGGAATCTGTATCTCTATTTAGTTTTGCTGAAATGAAGCAATGTAAAAAATGGTAACTATATTCAAAGCATAATTTGGTAAATTATTTTACTGAATACCACTGCTTTTTAAGATCATTAAGCATCCAAATACTGTGAAGCATGCTTTTGCCTCGTAACATCAAACATATGTTTTGAAATATGCAACCTAAATACTATTTGGTCCACCTAAAAACAATTTTCATCTTTTATTTCATAACTTTATATAATCCTCTGTTCGTTCTTTGTACTAACTTGCATTGTGTGAAATACCTGTGTGAAAATAATTCTTGTTTCCTGCTGTTGAAGAAAATAATAAATAATAATAAACCCTTTATTATCAAAGTATAGCATGTATACAGTGAAATTGGCTGAGCCATGATTCATCCAAGCCAGGCATAAACAACATGGCGACTGCTTTAGAAAGAAGTTTGCAGTTTATTGAAGAGCCAGACAGAAAGATAGTTCTGGCAGGAAAGAGAGAAAAAGGACTGAGCACATGTGGGGAATGAGTTTTTATAGCCTCTCAAGCCTTTTGTTTGAAGCAGTTTGCTGTTCCTGTTTCAGGCTTTGTATTTCCTTAAGAGTTTGGGTGGGGTATACAGATTTTAGGTGTCTTTGTCTTCCTAAGCCACCCCCCCCCCAGAAGGAAATATTAAAAGGGCAAAAAAATATATTTCCTCCAAGGATCTTAAAGAGACAGAAAAACATGCCCAGTTTTCCTTGACAGCCCCAGGTCTTCCTCCCCCAAGCAGAAGCCAGCTATGTACAAATGCAAATGTAAACCATCAGAAAAGTTGGAGCTAGAAGCTTAGGAAGACAAAGACACCTAAAATCTGCATACTCCACCCAAACTCTTAAGAGTCATTAGCCCCACCAGGGAAGCAGGATATAACCCTTGGGACATAATAGGATTAACCCACCACCATCAAGAATACCAGAAAGACACACCCAGACTCAGGTCAGAATACGTGACACAGGAAATACAAAGGCTGAAACAGGAACAGGAAAGCCACTCCCAACATGTGCTCAGTCCTTTCTCCTCTTTCCTGCCAGAACCAGCTTTCTGTCTGGCTCTTCAATAAACTGCAACCTTCTTTCTAAAGCAGTCGCCATGTTGTTTATCCCCGGCTTGGATGAATCATGATGGAAGACTTTTCCTTCAACACTGCTTCTAGCCACAAATATTATCTAGGAGAAGAAATATAAGTTTCCAACATCTGGTTTGCTTAATAGATCCTGATCATGAGACAGAGTTCACTTGTCTTAAGTTCATAGCTAATGGTACTGACCAAGATTTCTAAAAGGACCAGTTGATGATCCAACTGAAATATAAACACATATTTTTGTGGATGGGGAAGAGCTATTTATTAGTAGATAGAGGAGCCCTCTTGGATTCAGGGTTGGGATCTGCTTCCCTGCTTTGAGAATCCTGAATGGAGGAAACATTAATCAGCCATTCAGCTTCAAGAAGCACAACAATGAATATAAGCTATATCTTTATTGTAAGAGCACACTAATGATACCTTGCAATTCTGAAAGCATTTTTCCGATCCTCTCCATGTACTCTCTGGAAAACTAGGGTTTTTATGAAATTTCATTCCCCCCCCCTCCACCCCCATCACTATGTGGGAATTGAGATATCTTTTGCATTATGGCCACATCTTGTCCAGTCCATGAAAAAGTATGTGGGAAGTTTAAAATGTGGGAATAAGGTCCCACAAAGTTATTCCCACAGACTATTACACCATCCCAACACGTGTTCTCTGAATGCCTTTTCTTTCCGACTGTAAAGAAAACAGAGGCGTAAAAGAGGCTGAAATTCTCTCTCACCTGCCGGCCCTCTCCGGGGGGCTCCCGCGGGGCGGAGGAAGGTGGCGATCCGAGCAGGAAGCCCTCGGCCAGGGCCACTGCCTGGGCGCAGCTCTCCGCCCCGCACTCCCGCAGCCAGCCCGCCAGCTCCGGGGGCAGCAGGGCCAGCAGCTGCTCCAGCACCACCCGGTCCAGCATCTCGGCTTTGCTGCTCCGCTCGGGCCGCAGCCACCCAAGACACAGCCGGTGCAGGCGGCTGCAGAGCGCCCGGGGCCCCTCGTCCTCTCGGGGGCGGCAGCTGCGGAAGCGCCGGCGCTCGGCCTCAGAGCTATGGGGCCCGCTCGGTTCGTCGTCACCCCCCGCCTGAAGGGCGGCGGGGGCTGCTGCTTCTCCCGCCCGGGGAGACACCGGTGCCTCCATCCAGCCTCTCGCTTCGGCGAAGTCCAAATGGGAGAGGCTCCCTCTGAAGCCGCCCTCCCTTACCCGCTCCTCCCTCCGCCCCTTTCCCGAGAAGGGGCGGAGCTCCGCTTCCTCAGAGCTTCTGAGGCGGAGAAAAGCAGCTGCAGGTAGATCCCGCCAAAACTTCGCGCGCTCCGCTGTCCTCCCAGACGCTGAGCTAGAGAGGGCTGCTTCCTAGACGGGCAAAATCCTGTCAGCACCTTGGTGTACTGCTCTTGGTTAGAGCGCCACGCCGAAGGCAACTTACCGGCCATCCTGTCCTCAGAAGCTACCCAAGGCTGGCAAAAGCCTTCTGCGCATGCTCTGTTCCATGCTGACGCTTAAGAGGTCAGCCAAGATTTGAGCAGGCAAAACGCTCGGTAGGGGAGTGGATGCGGAGCTGTGCAGATTTAGGGGGGGCCAATACGGAGGGCACGATGGAGGCAGAGCGCAGCTGAAAGGAGCCAAACGCCGTTGGGTGAATCCTGGTTGGATTGCTGCTTCTGGGCACCGGGATTTCTTTCTCCCGGAATCCTCTTGAAAATGTGGATGTGGACAGATGGAAGTGGGGGGAGGAGACTTGAGGAAGGACACCGCAAATGTGAGGAAAGGCAAGAGCTGGAGAGCAGGCATCCGTCCATGCAATTGATATATTATTAAATCAATAGGAAAGCAATAAATTCTTTGGGGATTTCTTCGGGCCAGTTTATTGCACCGTTCTGTTGTCTGTATTCTAGTGAGAACACTCAAGGAAGGAATCCCCCTTTTTCTATAGACTACAATCTATTCCAGTGATGGCGAACCTTTTAAAGACAGAGTGCCCAAAAACTGACCCTGCCCCGCTCCAACCCCCCCCCAGGCCGTTTCCCCCCATCCCCTGCCCCGCCTGCCCACAGGACCACTCACTGCCTCCTGGGCCCACCGCAGATTGCCCAGGCAGTCCAGCAGCACTATGGCCCCCACACCCTCTGCCCGCGCCCTGCAGCATCAACTGCATGATGGGGTATGAGTCTTCTCTATGCTGCCTGGCTGCCATGTCCTTGGCTGCACTGCTCCGTGTGGGCCACGCTCGAGGGCAACTCTCCTTCAGGGGGGCTGCTGGAGAGGAGGGGGTCGCGGGGGGAGGCAAGGCTGGGGCAACAGCACATGTGCCCACAGAGAGGGCTCTGAGTGCCGCCTCTGGCACCCGTGCCGTGGGTTCGCCACCACTGACCTATTCTATCCCATGGGTCTTCAAAGTTGGCCCTTTCATGACTTGTGGACTTCAGCTCCCAGAATTCCTCAGCCAGCGTGCCTGGCTGAGGAATTCTGGGAGTTAAAGTCCACAAGTCATGAAAGGGCCAACTTTGAAGACCCTTGATTTCTATCCTGTATCTGTTTAGTTTCTCTTTCTTTTCTGTTGACAGTCTTGACAGTTAAGTCACTAATTCCGCTT